>NC_136636.1:13463924-13603924 GCF_949748355.1 Melanostigma gelatinosum | reverse complement strand
TGTCTGTTGACCTCTGACCCCACTTAGCGAGTAGCCTGAGCTGCCAGACGTCCTCGTCCGAGAGATCCTTCTGCAGCTTCCAGCTCATATTTCACTTTTGATTGCGGTCAACCAAAGTTTGACTTTGAAACACGATATAATCTTCAATTGAATTGACCATTCATTCCCTTAATGACTCAAATTGTGCTGTTGCTCTGGATCCATGTGGTCATTACCTGAATGGCTTTTCTGGTATCTGCTCCCTAACCAACATCATGTGACCACTAAGTAATTGCCTATTGATTTATTAATGTTTGTGTAAAGTATGGCTCAGCTTTTGACTGAATATGTTGTAACAACTGAACTTTAAAACACACAGAGAAATGGAGGACACCGATGAAGAGAAATTGTAGTTTAGTAGAGATTGAAGATAGATTGGTAAGGTGAGACAGAAGATTATATCCCCCCTGTCTCTGTAGATGGATGTATGAAAGCTGTCTGTGAGGATGTATGGATTACTGGGCTCCAGGGCTTCGTGTCTCTTGTTCAGGATATTATCTCTGGCAGGCTTCAAGTAATATCTTCACACTGAATCAAATGGCACCCTAAAGAAAAAACAGAAACCAGTTTGTAAAAGCAGTGGCTTGTTTAAAATGTTTGACGATGATGACCGCAAGCCATTTTCAAGTTGAAGTTTGCAGGTGGGGTACAGAAGGGCCCTGCTGTTGCTGTGCTGGAAAAGTGACGTGTGGCTGAGTTGGGATGGGAGGGAAGTGACAGGCTGTACGTGTGCTCGAGGAACAGGAGGGCTGAGCTGGAGACGGCGCCGTGGATGTCAGACGCCGCCCAGGGAGAGCAGGCCGCACAGGCAGGGGTGAGGAAGGAAGGGGCCGAGATTGGAAGTGCAGGGGTTGAAGTGACAGGTCAGTGAGCGTCTTCCATCCATCACAAAGTCCCTTTGCGGTTCAATCAAACCAGAAATGTCTTGACTGAATTTGACTGCAGGAGCACAGGTGAATGCTTAGTCATGCAGACACCTGTGCCCACTTGTCCGTGCCAGACAAAAATGTCATCCAATCAAATGTTTCTGTCTTGTGGAAACCTTAGCATGCTGGTCAAATAGGTTGTTAACTAAAGCGCCTACATGTAAATTGAGGATCTGAGCGTTTCTGTAATGGCTACACTGTTTGTCATTTCGAGTGAAAATGCATTTTCCCCCTTTAGGGACACTAGATAGTCAAGAAATGTTCTGTATAGCCATATTGTGCACAGAGATAAAACTAATTTCACAGCCCATTACACTTATTTGAAAAGCAGCCGCCGGTAGACACACAGCGGGCATGCTGCATCAAAAAAATTATAGTTTACAGTCGCCACAAAATACCAGTAAAAGGTGACTGGCCAGCTGTGGCGGGTCACACAGTCATGGTGACACAGTCAATATTAGATGCACTGTGCAGGTCCAGGGCTACTTCCTGGGTACACTAATGAGAGGGTAAACTCAAGCTGTCAGCCTGCCCCTCCTTAGGCAGGACACCATGAGCTTATACAAATACTTCAGTGGTGGCCTTTAGTGACCAGCCTCTGTGTGTCCTGCTGCCTCTTCGTAATGCTGGGAAAAGGTAAATTTGTCTCTCCTTATTCATAATGCATGATTGTAATTGTTGGATTCAAACAAGAGCAACTTATCTTCTCTCTCTCTCTCTCTCTCTCTCTCTCTCTCCAGCTCTCTCTATCGGCTGTCTTTCTCACTCCACCTCACCCATAACACTGGCTCAGCATTTGCCTCCCTCAAACATTGACCCAAGGTCATTTTGTTGAGCCATAATAGCTTTTTTTCCTCTTTTCATTGCCTCCTTCTTCCGCATACCATCTCATGCATACAGTTATCAGGCCACACAGTTTCGTGGTTAATTTTCTCTTCTATTGTGTCAACTCCTCTGCTTAATTTTGTACTTGTCTGCATCAAAGCACCTTATTTTGTTTGTCTGTATCAGTTGGAAATGAGTGAATGCAAACTCCTTGTTCATGTTGCTTTTATTGCTTCCTCTCCTCTCAGGTCTATCTGATCAATCTTGCCTCTTATGTTCAAGTGCCTTTTATTGAGCAGGATGTGTAGTTGTGTCGATGCCTCAGCATGTCACCCACTGTCACATTCAAGGGCACAACTAACCATGTCTGCATGTAAACATATCCTAATTACATGCTCAACATACTCAATTACTTTTCAAAGAGCTTCAAATTAAAATAACACCATCGAGAACACAAACAGATTGTGTTATTTTACACATGTTTATCAGTTGCTGTGGCGCATTTAAAAATGCAGGTAGATACAAAGTTTTATGTTGAATTTGACTGATGACATCTACGAAACCATCAGGTCAAAGTTTTCCCCTATTCAGTGAAATATGTCGGCATCTACAAGATGGATTTACACCCCATTTTGTACCAGACTATGTGTCCGATCGACTTTGGTGGTCATCTGACTTTTCTTCTACCGCCACCATTTGTTTTTTATGAATAAATCTCAACTGATGTCGGGTGGATGCCGCAAAAATTTGGTGCAGGCGTTAGATGTGCAAACACGCTTAACTAAGATGGTAACGTTAAGATGGCAATGCTGACGTTAGCATTTAGCTCAAAGCATTGATGTGCTTAAGTTGCACAGAGCTGCAAGAATGTCTGTAGAATTTATTCCAACCATACTATTGAGTATGCCAGAGAAAGGCAATGGGCCCATGCCAAAAATACCAGGATGTCCTACTGCATCCAGTCCCATTTAGCAGTATGCAAACCATCATGCTTGTCTGGCTATTCTGACCCACAATCCTCAGCGCAAAGGATATATGAGCATGACGGTCAACATTCAAGGTGCAATGTTATAACAAAGTAGTCCTAATCGTCCCAATTGAATGTATGCTGCATGCAACAGTACGTAGGAAGCTGCTGTAAGTCTTGTTCTGTTCACCTTGTTTTTTTATATATTGTTTTGCTTCATTTTGCTAATGTCGGTCTTGATAGCATACTGTAGCTCAACAGTTGCTACAGCAATTGTGATGCAGTGATTCACATGTTATTAGTTACACCTGTGCGTGCCCCCACGTTGGGGAACCAGTGGGTTAAGATAACTTTAATTTGGGTCGCGCAAGCATCTGTGGGAGTTTGTGAGACAGGCCGCCTGTCTCTCTTTCTGTAGACTGGTCAGTGGGGCTGAAGTCGGACTGGGCCCCAGGTGTCTTGACATGTCATCATGTTTACCAGAGGCTATGATGGGGTCTTTGATACCGCACAGGCCAGACGGAGACACAGACCCACTAACTGCCAGGCATGCTGTCAGACAGGACACAGGGACATACTTAAAAACCCACAACACAGAGGATTGACAATGCACATTATCGCTCCAATAAATGTTTTATTTCCACATTGATCTGGAAATGTGGCCACAGACTGAATACATTCACAACTTAAAATAAGTACAAAATAAGTCCGCAGGGAGAAAACTGATCTGCTGCTTTATTGATGCCTGTAGAAAAAATCTATCTCTGTGGATGAAACAGGGAGGTTCACTTGTAGGGATTCAGTTTCAACTTGACATACAAAAGACAAGAAACAACATGCATCTCAGGGTTTGGTGGTATGTTTTTTTTCTCATGACTGTCTATGAGTAGCTGAGAGTTTAAGATGTTTCTGCTGCAGTTACAATGAGGCTTGACAGAAAACGTTGCATTGCTCTAACACGTCATAGAAAAGTCACATTTTGATATCACCCCTTCAATTCAAAGAGCGAGGGTTTCTTTTTATCAGCATTTTGCTGATATTCAACAAGCATATAGGAAGAAATCTTCTGTACAGGAAGGAGATATATGAGATTCCCTAAACTCGCTGCTGCTCCTTAACACAACCTGTGTAGCGTTATTGCTTAATAATGAATTAATATCAAACTATTTAATGATCATTAATAATTCTATTATGATTTATAAACCCATAAATTAGTAACTAAACTACAATTAGTAAATAAATAATCAAATAAACGAAATTAATGGAATTAATATAGAATATGATGAAGAGTACAATGAATAACAGTGAACCACAAATAAAAGGACGATATGTGACCAAGTAGTGACTCCTGTCATTGATTAATGTCTATCAATTAGATTCGTCGTTTGACGTTTTTACATTAAATTCAGTTCAAAAGATGTATGCAGTTGAGAGTTTAGGACGCACCAGGAAAGACTGTGAAGCAATTTTATTATAGTTCTAATTTACATTAAACTTAGATATTTATGTCTGAAGCTTATTGATCCGTTTAATGAAGATTTCTATCTAAGAATATGTTATTGCCTGACTTAAATCATTTACATCTAGAAGTTGTATTGTTTTCACCTGACGAGTCTGGTGAGCGGATGGGGTGTTAAACTGTATGGAGTAGCGGCTGTTCCTCTGTGGTAGTAGTTCATTTGAATTGCATTCTTCCATCTCTCCCTCTGTGGCAGTTGGTTCAGCTTTCTCTGATATCTTCAGAGCTTATAGTTTTCTTCGTTGAGGTACGGCTTGAACCATTTTTCCTCCTCTCCATCTCTCTCAGCAGGATGCTGACTCATCTTTTCACCTCTCTTTGTAGCAGCAGGGATCATTATGGCACATTTGGCACTTTTAAATGTCTTTCATCTTAGAGTATTTTCTTTTAGAGTCTCTTTCTCCCAGTAGTTGCTGGAATAAGTCTTCAGCACGTTGATGCATTGCAGGTCGGAGCAGCATGGCACATTAGACGGCACAGAATGGCCGCAGTTGACGGGTCAGGAACAGAAGGCCAGAAGAGAGGCGGAACCGGCAGAGCCTCGAGGGAGAGATCTGGTGTGGAGAATTCAAAGTTGTCAATCATGGTTGTAGCATGTTAGAAACCAGACAAAGGAAGACACTTCTTCAGCTTCTTGCTTCTCAGGTTGGCTGGATGTCCTCTCAGCCTGTGGAGATGTCTTGGCGTACACTGGGCCTTCGAGCCTGCAGATGGAAAATAACTATCCGCCTCCATAAAACATGGTAGACTCAGCCTTAACGGCTTGAGTGTCTTATCTGCTCTGAGTATGTCCAGACACGTGATCCATTTACAGTCCAAGTGCTCAGTAACCGTAGAGGTCTTGGGTTACTCAGTTCCTTACAGAAGTTCATTCGTTAAGATTTTGTCATTGTTGTATTTATTACATTTCATTTTATACATTGAAACAGTTATGCAGCATTTATCATAAGATAGCTGCTGGAAGGCGCTGAAAATGACAAATGGACGATACATTACAATGGAGAGATTCGTTCTTCATGTTGCACAGCTTGAATGTAGGCCCCACAGTTTTCTCCCGATGTCATCTTGCTGTATAGACGGCAGTTTGTCTCAGCAGATAAATGTTTTGTGTATGAATATGTTTTTGCTATTAAGGGGAGTTTTTAAGGGGAGTTTTATTTGCTTTCTGGTATGTTGTGTGTGTTTAGATGTTTTCCTGTATTTTTCCTTGGCTGAGTGACGGGGGCATATGGTATGTGGGTGTGTGGCAGATGCTCCTTATCACTGGCTAGCTTTGCATTTGTATGTGACTGTTTTCACAAGAGATTCAGATCGGTAGCAAGGGCAACTCACTGTGTTTTTGTGTTTGTTTGGCGACTGGCGAACCTTGGTGTTTCTGTAAAATGTGGGGTGCAGTGAAAGGGAAAAAGTGTGCGATAGAGAAATGATGGAGGTGGTGGGGTGTGAACTACTACAATCATAAGACTGAGACCAGGTGTTTATGAAGGATCATATCCATCAATAATCATGTATTTTTCTCCAAAAATGTACTTCCCATTACACACATTTCTTTGTTCCACACACACATGAAGCACAGTCAGTTCTCCCTAAATCAAATCTTAATAATACCATTTATAGTTGCTATATTACATTTGACACTCATTTCCTGCTCAGAGTTTGATGAGGAGATGGATGTCTGTATGGTGTACATTACATATGGCTACAGCTGGCAGTCAGTTACAGCATAATGACTGGAAGCAGGGAGAAACAGCCCGGTTTAGTCCACAGGAGCAACAACGTTTTCCTACAATGCTTTTAAAGTTCACTGTTTAACAGTTTATATTTCTCTAGAAAGAAAAAGTAAAATGAGATGGGGCATTATTGTGTTGTAGTTATGTGGCTTTACTGTTGAAGTTGCTAGGCAACCAGCAGATACTTCAGGAAGTTACTGCTTGCGGCGAAGAAAAGGCCCGGCTACAGATGTCTGTAAATGCAATTTGTTATTTTTGCAGTTTTTATACCAATGGAAAAAAACGCTGGAGTCTGAGCTGAAAGAGTTTCTAGTGAACCTTCATGATTTCGTCGACCCGGTGGCACTGATGACATGCATTAAGAGTAACGATAAAGAAATAGCCAATGTTCTTGCTGATGTTCTCGTTTAGTTAGGTCATAGAGGCATCAGTATTGTCTTGAGACTGTTTTATAACCAGGTAAAAGTTCCTTGCAGTAACTTTTATCAGTGAGCTTTGGAGGTGCTGGGAGGCACCTTCAGAGAGAGCCAGGCTAGCTGTTTCCCCTTGTTTCCAGTCTTTATGCTAAGCTAGGCTAACCAGCTGCTGACTGTAGCCGTGTATTTACTGGACAGATATGAAAGCGATATACGTATATCTTCTCATCCAGCTCACTGCAAGAAAACTGATATTTCCCAAAATGGCAAAACTATTGCAACATGACACACTCTACTGGAGGGCGTATAACTTACAGCATATATCATGATGATATGATACCAACAAGAAAAATGAACAATTACTGCAGGATGGAATACAAAAACCTCGGGGGGTGGATGGTGGGTGGAGAGCATGAGGGCCAGCACTGATTTTATTTAGTTTTAGAGGCAGGCAATGTTTCTTGTTCAAGGTTATATAAGCAGTATTTATTCCACCATCTGTTTATTAGCATATAAGAGCAAACATGGAAATTTCAGATGCAGGTTTTACCATTTACCAATTCAAAATAAGGTTAAATATTCACAGTCTTTACATACATTTTGGGAAAAACATACATAGCAATTCTTAATGGATGACTTTTCATTTTAATTTTAGCACACAGTCTACTGTGGGAGTTTCTTAACAGTGAACAGCTGACACCAGTGACATCAGCTGCCCTGCCTCTCATCAGACACCCCAGGTGTTCCTTGCCTTTTATCTCAATCTCCCTCTGCACAGTTCATCTCACATATTCACTCGCACAGTAATTTACACTGCTCTCTAAAACAGCTGTCTGTGAATCAGTGTGAGAACTGCAGTGGCAGGGACATCATATTTAATGTGTCCAAGGTCACACATCTAGTCAGTGTCCTTGATCCATGCACACAGCTCCGAGTGACCGAGTGCTCCTACAGCAGATGGAATGATGCACCTTACAATGAGATGATAATCTCAGGTCAAATGTGGCTTCAAGCCTCATGAATCTTCTCTTTAACCAGCTCATCGAAATGTGGAGTCTGATATGAGGGCAGACACTCACCGTACAGCCCCCTTACAGGTGTGCAGCAAAGCATAGACAGAAGCCTTCAAAAACCTCCTCCACAGTGGGGGGAGACTGTTATTATTGAGTCAATCCAGTCATTTTCCTATGAGGGAGATCAGGTGAAATGTGTGCAATACGTTTTGAGAGAGGGAAGAAGATGCAAGTAATTTGGAAATCTCCTTGAATTACTAGAGGAGTGGTCACCCTTGAGGAATCTCAGGTCGTCCTTGTGGAAGGAAGGCTACCCATCCCCCCCCCTCCACTCCCCCCCCCCCCCTCCACTCCTCCTCCCGCATCCCTGTCTCCTCCCCCTTCCAACAAAAATCCCACTCCATTCCCCCTTCCTCCCTCCCTCCCCCTCCTCTGCGCTTGCAGATCACCGTATCAGTCGCTGTGATGGAGCGACTGCGCTCCAGCGAGCAGTTAGCGCATAATCATGCGTTTGACCGGTCCGTGTGTGGGATGCTGTAAGTCCGCTGCATAAAAGTGGACAGGTGTAGCGCGCCGTGTTGATTGGGGAATTTTTTTTAAACGCCCAAACACTGTGATATTACCTGCTTTTGAGCCACTGCTGCTCTCTGCGTCTTTTGCAGCCGTGGAGGGGCCCCCACCCCCCTCCCGCTGTAATATTTATGACAAAACGGAGGCAAATAATTCTGGTCACGTTTTTGGCTGACAGCCGGCTGTCCTGGAGAGCCTTGGAGTGAATCAGGGTCCAGTGTTGGAGATAGCGCAGCGCACCGACACCTGCAGTAGGATGTAAAGGGAATTCCCACTCACCAAACTGGTAAGTTTAACACTCGACTACAACACTTCTGTTCAGTAGACACGCATTTTAATGACAAGTACAAATCCTCACGATTTTGATCATGTCTTCACAAATATATAAAATGAGACAGTTTGACTTGTGAGGGATCAAAAGGGATCGACAGTCTTCAGCAAAATGGATCAAATGGTGGGCTGTCTAGTGGAGGGTCAAGACCGTCCAAACCTCTTTTGATTCCGGACTGGAGGCGACCATAACAACTCACCAGCACTTAACCTGAAATCAGCCTCGGGACATGTCACCGACTGATTGTAATCGCTTCTTTGCATTTTCGGACATGGGACATTTTCGTTCTGTGCAGCAACAATCAGACAACACTTCTTCCCAAATAGGGAAATAAAATATATAATAGAAAATATAGACCTGAGTTGTTTTGATCCAAGTGGGCTTCGTGATTTTGATCCTCCAAGTCTCTCGTTAGTGTTGATGATATGCTTCAGTCACATGGATGTGCCACGCTTGACGTGGAGGTGGCCCGTTTGATCATGTTTAAGAGCAATGGCTCAGTTCACCAACTCATGTTTTGACATTTAATGCTTTAATAAGATTAGATTATTCTACAGTGACCATGATTCGTTGGTCTTGAACTGGCATAACCCAAGAAGACCATGGTTTCAAAGGATTGCCCATCAGAGTGCCTCTGCAGTTATTTACCTTCATCAAAAAACGCAAAAACAGTAAAAAAAAATATTGAAATTTGATAGTGTAGCAAAGTGTTCATGAAGAGCCCTTTGTGGCCATTGTTTCTATAATCGTAGAAATGATTTTACAATATATAAATACTGCATCAGG
This sequence comes from Melanostigma gelatinosum, assembly GCF_949748355.1. Classification (NCBI taxonomy): domain Eukaryota; kingdom Metazoa; phylum Chordata; class Actinopteri; order Perciformes; family Zoarcidae; genus Melanostigma; species Melanostigma gelatinosum. The sequence continues at coordinate 13,594,802 of NC_136636.1, read as the reverse complement.
CTTTTTTTGCAATCTAGCTCTTTCTCGCATGTGTTATGCGGTGTTTCCTGCACTGGAACGTTGGTGAAGTGGTGATGGGTTTCTCCCCGCTGAACACTAAAGCAACATATACTCTTCAGTTGAGGTTACCGTTTCAGTTGGTTAAATGTCAAACTGCTGTCTGTTTGCATTAGTAGACAGTGATTCTCTGGATCAAGTGCTGCGAATGTTTTGCTTCTTGTCAAGAGGTTTTTGCTGTGTGAGGAATTTAAAATAAAAATACTTTAATATTAATCTATTTTGTTTGCTCATCTTACTTTTGTGCTCCCACATCATACCGTGATCCCATGCAACACTTATTTATTACATTTTCTCACATTATTGCCTTCCCACATTCACATTGAATTCTTTCATTTATTGTAACTTCTAACACCCAACAACATACCACAATATGTGGCAACATAATTCATTTTATTTTAAGCTTGGCCTAAAATACTGACGCAGTGTTTGTGTTTCGTAAGTGTGGTTATGTAATGTGTGAACAAGTGGCACATTATGGAAATGTTCTAAAATAAATAATAGGCCTACTTTAATCTGCAGGGTGTAGCCTAGTTGGTCAAATGAAAAACTAAATAATATTTTAAGAATGCAAATGCATTTTGGGTTGCAAAGTAACAAACAAATGCATGAGGTGACCACATTTTACAAAAAGGACCGTTTTATTCTCTTCTCAATCTTATCAAGCAATCAGTCTTTTTAACTGCCGGTTAATTAGCTACTTTGAAAATATACAGTAACAAGCTCATCTTGATATTAAGTAGCCAAGATTAGGACTGTTCACCTCCAAATGAACTTTTTTGATGAGACTGAGTACAACCATGCAGAAGATTAATAAGACAGAGTTAAAGCACCTTCTCTGTGATGTTTTCTGGCTGTGCTTGTGTGTGTTCCTTCTCTTTTCTATGCCGAATCCCAAAGGGATAATTGTTTTAATGTATTCCCATTATTACTATAGGACAACAGTGTGGGAAAAGCACACAAGGTTCATGTAGCAGCTGCTCATTTGTCATAAACGCCTGAAATTAAGATGTTTTGGATATAATTTAATGGCTCAAATATTGTTTTACACGTGACAAAGATCGTGTTAAGTTTATAATAATGACGGCACAGCTACATTGCTGATTCGCGCACATTTAGAAGGAACAGTTATGTTGTAACACAAATAGTCCCAAGAGTTTACTTTTTACTGACAATTCAACTGCAGCCAATTTTGAATGAGCATGTGCAAAAAGTCACTCCAGTAACTACAAACTATCACATTTACTGCTGTAACAGGCTTTTATCGTATTAAAGGACAACTGTATATTTGTATTTTTATATTTAGAACTATATTTTGACTGGATTGGCCACTTCCTTTTTTCATCGTCGTTGAAACAAGTTGTCAAACCAAGTCTCTGAACTAGTATAAAGACATAATAAACACCAGTGGCTGCCTTGCTCAAAGGTGTGTTGATAATTGAGATGGCTGAGGCTGCTCATCCTTCCTGTCAGTGTACTCTTACCATGTGAAATTAAAAGCACACTGCACTAAATTCACTAAGGAGCAGCAAAGCAGGAGCAGAATGGTGGGAAAGTGAGAAGCATGATGAGCAAATAGAGAGAAGAGACGGACTGATAAATCATTAGAAGAGCAGAGTGGAGTGACCAGAGTGAAAATGGACTATCAAGAGGGAGACAGAGGCACCATGGAACCCATTCACAGAGACTTTATAGACTCAGTGTGGCCACCCATAGATATCAAACAGGAACACAGCTACTTTCTTGCATATTTATTGTATCTCCTCCAGGAGGATCATGACATCAGTCACGTGTGAGCGAGCGAGTGAATGAATGAGTGCTCGAGTGTGCGAGTATCTCGGCTGTCCATGGCAAATCTCTCATACTGCTGCAGCAAACTGCATGATAATTTGCAGTGAATCACACGTTCTCAAAACGACTTTTAGGGGCCACTAGTGATAACACAGCTGAGTGCATCCCCGCTTCTCAGTTGCTGCTCTGCAGTCAGAGATACAGTTGGAGAAAACAGTTTGCTCAGTTGACTTGAAGCCTAAATAAATGCTTCAAGTCACAGTTACGCCTGTGAGATGGAGCTGAGACGTGCGCCTGTGCAGAAATGGTGCAGACATCTGCATTGATTCAAAAGAGAGTGTATCTGTTGTGTAAGATATGCAAGTGAAAAACACGTCTGATACACTTGTCTAGACGGGGCGATTAGCCAATTGTGGGTGTGTTCACCTTTCATGCTGTAGTTGGAAGCTGACCGACTTTAGGCGTGAGAGTAAATGAGGTTTAATTGAAAAGTATTTAGTATGCGTCTCATGCTCTTTGGCCCTCCTGGTGGCCTTATGAAACCTCTTCATGTGGGAATGGAAAATAAATCCCGAACTTTTTTGGTTGTGTGTGTGTTGGTCTTGGTTCCTATGGTTAGACCTCAGTCTGTCATTATGGTGTGTGAGTACAGATGCCTGCAGTGAAGCTATTCCCTCTTGGCCAATGATATCCTGTCTGCAGGGGTAAAATTGCATTAATTGAGCTTTAATTGCCGTATTGAGTGAAATAGCTTAATCACTACCTGTCTCAGACAACTTCAGTCTTTTTACTCAGTTCCACTTACTGCTTTGCTGTTATTCTATTGCCTTCAATTCCATTTTTCTCATTTTCTGACCTTTTCAACTTCTCTCCACTTCTCTAAAGCTCGATCATCTATGGACACTGAGCATGAGTCTGTTTCAGATAGTTGTACAACACAATATATTAGTCCAATGATTCCTCTCCCTAAAGGCACAAATCTGCTTCTGAAGCAAAGTTTGATTAAATCCAAGCTGAAGGTGAACACTACAATAATGCAAAATTCCAGATGTGTTGTTTTACTGCAATGTCTTGTTAAATGTCTCCTTTGGAGGGTTTGACCACTCGTTATCCTATGGAGCAATCATTTTATAAAAGGCTCCCTGTTTTGTTTCTTTTTGTGCACATGGATGTGTAGGGCCAATAGGTGATATGAGGGGGGATGCCATCCCCCTTGTTAGCAAATGAGCAAAATGCATCCCCCTGTTAACCTGCCATACCTGACACCTGCCCTCTCCATTCCCTGAGAGAGCAAAGCAGAGGGGTTGTTCAGTTGAATAGGTTCGTCATGTCAGCCTGACTTATCGATCCTTTATCGTACTGAGGTTTGTGCAAGTTAGTAGCCTCCATCGGGCATAGCTGGCCACAAAAGACAGTGCTTGTGCATCCACCAGAGGATGCAGAGCATATCAGAAGCAGAGCATATCAGAAGCAGCTCACTCTGGGCAGTGTATTGATCAATCCATGCCACTGTCCGAGTTGCTGAAGTAACGGCTCGCACATCCGCCAATGGGTCTCACTATTTCGCTGATCTGCAGTTGGTTTAGTGCCTTGTCACCAGAGCAGCATTGAAGTTACCGCAGACCTTGCACTGTGACTTGATTACCTATTCACAACACAAATCGATATAGGCGGGTGCAGCATAGGCTACTTGACTGCATTCTGACAACCCATTAACTCCTGATGATGAGGGCTGTTGAAATGGAGAGATGAAGGGAGACATACTGTAGCTAATCACATCTGATCACTTCAGAACACATCAGGAACGTACGAGTAATTATGGATATAATATAAATACAATGAAGGCTTTTATATCTCTCCAATTTATCCTCTTCTATTTTTATGTCAATTATTTGAATCATTGCTATTCTCTTTGATGGGCCAGTGAACAGCCTTCCAAAGCGTTGATTTACGTCTCATCTTGTTCCGACTCAATTTTACTGAATTTCGCTGTCTGAGAACTGTGATTGCATGGTAGCCTTGATTAGTGCCTATTGATGGGTTCTTTTTTACAGGCTTGGTATCCTGTATAGAGTGTATTTAATGAACGTGTGGAGCCAAATGAAATCCATCAAGCATGCTGTCAGGTGGTAGTGATGTCTGACCAGAGTTGTCTTGCGACCAAGGTCTTTTTGTACAGTGCTGTTCCTATCGATTACTGGCTTTGATAATTAACCTGTCTACTATCGCGTCCTTATTGATGTTCTGTCAGAATTGTGAGGTACAAAGTGCCTGGCCATATATGAGTGGGATTACACAAAGGTATTGCACAGTGTAAAAGAAAAGACTCATGTGCTGGTTGTAAGATGGATGGTGAGGGGAGGCGAGGCAGCGCAACTGGGACTATTCAAAAGAGAGATGGATAGAGGTAGTGAGCAGGGAACACACATTACCCTCAATCGAACACACGACTCAGCATCCATCTGCACACCCCGAAGCCACCCTCCCATCCATCACTCCCTCACTGCACCTACCTCCCATTCTCATCTTACCTCCCGTTACCTCCGTCCCTTTCTCCCTAACTTGTCTCAGGCATAAGTGCGGATGGGATTCAGCAGTTTCTTAAGCACACAATATGTCGTTCACCTCGGATGGCAATCCATCTTCCGCTGTATCTGCAGGGCGCGTGTGCAGAGACGTGCGCTGGCGGTGGGTGGCTGTGTGGGCAGATGGCAGTTAGCCAGACATTGTGGACTACATGGCGTGCTTGTGTGTCTTAGCAGGAGATAAACCATTTTTTAATAGAACAGAGTTACAGTAAGTGTTGCTTGGCCTGACATTGAAGTAACAGTGTTGCTTTTAACAGCACTGGAGTTGTACAACTGTAATAACGATACAGTATTCTGTTTGCTGCACATTCAAATGTATTTCATAGGAAGTTCCTGAAGCTGTCCGAACCAGAAACCTACGACATAGGGTGGGATGTTGTTGCTCTCACTGAGCAGGTTTTGTTGATGGCCTGACCAGGCTGCTTTGTTGGGAGCTTGCCAGGTATGCTGCTGCCCAGCCGGTGGCTGCTTGCTGTTCGCACTGCTGGATGAATCGAGTGGGAAAATGAAGTCTTTGATCGATTGTCTCACTGCGGACATTAGGAATACCTAAGAGAGCCATGAGTCAGCGTACTGCATGCGTCATCCTCCTGTTGGTTTCTTTCATTTCCCTCTTTTTCTCCTTCACTTACCTTTCCTGTCTCTCTCCTCTAGTTTCCCTTTCTTCACTAAATGTCAACTTTTGGCTTCCGTCCGATAGAATCAAAGAGCATGAGGCTCCTTTCTACTTTCACCATTTTGTATCCATCAATGAAGAAAAAGATAACAATTTCTCAACAGATAGTTACCTAAATAAACCATCATTTTCCTTTTCCAATCTCATGGAGAAAAGAAAGTCTACTTTATTTATTGTTGTCTGAATGTAAACAGTCCTGACAACCCCGTCCCTGAGGTGAACTCGGCGCCTCACAGAAGAGCTGAATCATTTCCAACAGCTGAATTTAAACCACAGCAGCAGGTTTACTGATTAAAAATAAGAATTCCTGCCTCGAGGACAGATAGACGTACTTAAAGCAATCCAGTGTGCTCCACTAAACCAGACTTTTCAGATAACATTAGATGGCCGAAACATCAGCTTATGGATGTCTGAGCTGCTTATCTGTCATTCTTAAGTACCCCTGCATCCAGCTATATTGTCTAACTTACAGCAATATTAGGATGGTCAAAGAGTCTGAAAACAACAACCCTACACTACACACTTTAAATCACCACACACGTGGTTTACAACAGACAGAGATTGTCTTCTGTGGAATGTTGTTACACCCTCAGAAATATGCAAACTGAGCACATAAAGTTTTATCGAGGTAACAGGCGGTGGTCACGTTTGAAGAATTAGCAAACTGAAGTCTCACGTGTACTGACTACCATTGTCGCATCTAGAGGACTGGGGTGAAAATGAGAGAGTGCCCTCGGGCCTGGTGCAGGATCAGCACTTTCAACAGCAGCTGGTTGAGACCTCGGCACACAGCAGCACAGCAGACGGAAGCCATGACACACAGGGACAGATTTAATAAACCTTTTCTGCCTTTTAGACATCCCGGCAAACGTGTGTATGTGTTGTTTTTATCAGACAGGTGCACTGGCCTGGAAGTGCAGTTGTCATCTGAGGTGACTCTTGTGTGAAGCAGTGGAGTGTGCTTCTACACGTTGAGGTAGGATTACAGAAGTCACATTGTAATCTACTAGCCGTGTGGTTGTTGTTTGCAGGTGTATTGATAAAAGAAGATAAACTGAATAACAGTTTTTTTGACAATAACAAATAATAAACACAATGTCTGACTAAACATAGGAGACAAGGAGTTGTGGCTTGAATTAATCTTGGCATCCAGTAAGCTGCTGCGGCACTGTTGATTGCACTCTTTTGGTAAAACTGTTGCAGTGATTTGCTGCAGTTATCTTGTGAGTCCAGGGCGGATCAGCTGTATTTCAGTCTTGCTCATGTTCTCTAGCATGTGCACTGCTATGACTTTTACATATTCTCTCAATGTAGTTATGTTGTGTGTTATGTTATTTCACAAAGACATACCTAGCAAATAGACCAAGATAATGAAATGCCGTACAATGTGTTGTTTTAGACTCCGTCTGGGCCAAAACGATGCCTACTGTTTGTCTTTGTGTTGTTAGTAATTTAGCCTCTGGCAAGAAACATTTTGTCAGGAGAAAGAAACGAGATACATGGATAGCTTAGAGCACATGTAACGAAATTACACAAATACAAGCATAGAAACTAAAAAATGAATTTTTCACACTGACAATGTATCTGCGTGAGCATTTCCCCTCTGATATTGTGTAGATGGGCACTTTCCGACACCTATAATAATCCTGACAGCACGGCTTCAGGAGGCTGCGCAGTCACTGTTCATCACACTCTGTTTTCTGTTGTTGTTTTGGAGCAAAGGACATAATCTACAGTAATTTACACTCCAGATTTGATGAAATCATCTTCAAAATAAATTCTGTAGATGACACTTACCGGTACTCTTTAGATTCCATTCCAACTGAAAGAACCGAGATGATCATTAGAAAAACACCCTGTCTACACAGCTTAATGTTCTTCTTCCCTCTCTCCCTGTAAATACTACAATATGGTGACTGCTCCTGCCCGCAGGTCAGAGTCACAGCTGTTCATATTCAGGGCTTATGACATGTTGTCTTGCCCTCAAACTGCATGCTAACACAGACTTCTTTTTTCTGCTCGATTGTTTGTGGCCTTGTGGCTCTTATCTCTCACCAGTTCATCACAAAGTGAGTATCTATTATCACAGGACTGATTATGGCTCATTGTTACTCTTAGTCATAGAGTAACATAAACGACTCTCGTTGAAAGCAATTCAGTCCGCTCATTACACCGGTACACAATCATCCCTTTGTAATCATTGACTGTTAAGAGAAACAGATGATGTCTGACGAGACTGATCAAATCACGAACTTCATATTAGCATTTTACTCTTATGAAAAAAAGGAAAATTCAGATCACAGGTGATTTTTTGTGTTATATCGTTCCTTTTCATATTTTTTGCTTACATATACGTCATATATTTAGTTTTACATGAATGGTAAATTCAGTTATTCTCCTGACATCAATTTGTTGTCGTGCTTCAAACACACACTTGCCTGAGATGGAAGGAGTTTGGTCAATGCAGTATTGACATGTATGTTGCCTCTGTGATTGTTGTAAGTGATTGGCTGTCAAACATACACTGTTCCTTTGTTTGCTCCTTTATTCACTGTAGCACCTTGAAGTCCGCCATATTGAACAAAGAATGTTAACACAATTGATTTTGATGGCATTAAAAAGTCACAGCTCACTAAATATTCTTGTGGTTCAGTGTGAATAGCCTCAAACATCTAGATACCTAAAATATATCTCTTTTCCATTTCAGGCTCAATTTCAATTTTTAGTTCAACATATTTTTTGATTGCTTTTTGGGAAAAGGGGAATATTACAAATGCTGAAGTTACATCCAACATTTTAAACACACTACCTTAGTTCATTAATGTCACTTGCAGCATTACACTGAGACATATAAAACCAACGCTTTAAATGCAGTCGGTGTTGAAAGAAAGGAAGAAAACAAATTTGCTCACAACTTATTTTATGCAGCACTCACAATGAAACCACAGGTACCCGTGAGAGGAGGCGATAGAGCGTGTGTTTGTGTGCTCCCATGCCTCGGGCTTGTTAAATTGCCAGATCGGATCAATGATGTTCAAAATCAATGTTCCAACACCACAAACCCACACCTGTTGCTTTTAGTTCAGAGACTCAGGGAATAGTTTTTTATCGCTAAATATCAACAAGAGGTTTTATATCTAATCAACCAACAAGCACAGGAGAGCATGCAGTCAGTCATGAGTAACATGCTCCACATGCATAGTCTGTAGGAAGGGAGGTGAGGGATGTAGGAGAGCAGATGAGGCAGAGGGGGTGTGGAGAGAGGATGCCAGGGGATCTGGTCTTTCTCTGATAGCATTGTTGATGTGCCACTGTCTGTGGCTCATTGATCCATTCGTCTTCATTACATCGCCCTGTGAGAACTATTAACTGCTGCACCCTCAGTCGGGGGCTTGCTTTCTTGACATGCACTGCACGGTTTCTCTACCAGCCCACCAATGTCCCTGCCACCTCTCCTCTCGGAGGCAGAAACTGACCGTTTTAGGATTTAACAGAAGGGGTTTTTTTCCAAATTGGCAAATACTGGATTTGTACAGGCATTAATTGTACAAATCTGGTAGAGGTAGATCTTACTACGTCAGTATAGACAACATGTAGTGTGTCACTGCCATCTTTACAGTACAGTTGTGATTGGTTTCCACATGCCTTATTCTGCAAGCTTCCTGACCTATATATATGTTGCGTAACAATGAATCCAACATCCACCCACTCCTGCGCATGAGAAGCATGGTTACATCTTTTCGACAAGATTTTGCACAGCATATGAACTGTAAGCACAGTCAGGAAATAAATCCCCATCGTTTGTTAAAATGTGTTGACTCTTCAGGGATCCTCCGCTGAGTCCCTGCTTAATGCACTCATACTTGCAAATGACCCCCCGAGAGACTTCCTGCTCCAATTCCTGTCTGAACTCTTACCATTGTCTATGCAAAGCATGTTGTTGTCGAACTACTTGAGCCCAGTGAGGAATTGCGCACCACGACTCTAATCGCTGGCCAAGATCACTTTCACCTCGTTGTGTCAACTCCTAGCTCCTCACTTATCAAATCTGACAAGTTTGACTTGCACTTGCTGTACAGTGTTATTTTTGAGTAAATATGAGACAAGCTGACTGATAACTGCTTGATCTTTCTCTGTCATCTCTCTGTCTTTCTACTCTTTTCTATTCATTTCTTTCACAGAATCAACCACAGATCTGGCCATCACCCTCATCACTGTCTCGTTTGAGCCAGAAGAAAAAGAAAGACAGAGCATGGTCTGGCGTGGCGGCCGCTGTTGCTATGTGTGAGGGAGTGCTGTGGCGTCAATGGAGACCGAAGGCTATCGTGACCTCCTGGAGACCAGCGATGGTCAGGGGGTAGGCCTGCTGGATGGAGGGGGTGAGGTGGGGGTGGAGGAGGGCTGGAGCACACCCTACCCCCTGGGCTTCCAGGTGTCTTTGACCACTGTGCTGATGCTGGAGCTGGTGTTGGGCTTCAGCAGCAACCTGACCGTACTTGTGCTCTACTGTGCTCAGTCCAACCTGGTGGATTCAGTCAGCAACCTGGTCACAGTCAACCTCCATGTGCTGGACATACTGGTCTGTCTGCTGTGTCTGCCACTGACTGTGGCTGTGATCTTGCTACCAGCTAATGAAAGTGGAGTCGGTAGCCTGGCCACGCTGTGCTGCTTTCATGAGGCCTGTGTCACGTTCACCAGTGTGGCCACAGCAGTCAATGTGCTGGTGATCAGTTTGGACCGATACGACATCTCAGTGCGTCCAGCCAGTCGTCTACTGACACCCAGGAGAGCAGCACTGCTCCTGGCAGCAGTGTGGGCCGTGTCTCTCGCTGTCTTCTTCCTGCCCTTCCTTGAGGGGGATTTCTTCTCTTCGATGTTTGAGGACGGTACGGTTGAGGAGCCAAGAGCCAACAATGACTCGGAGTTCACCACTGGACTGACCCCCATTTTTTCCTCCATCTCTCCTTCCTCTTTACCCACAACTCATCCCTCCTCTTTACCCTCAACTCATCCCTCCTCTTTACCCTCAACTCATCCCTCCTCTTTACCCTCAACTCATCCCTCCTCTTTACCCTCAACTCATCCCTCCTCCCCGACACACCACCTGACTCCAGTATGGCAGAACAGGACGCTGCTGTGCGTAGGAGGGCAGGGGTACTACACTGGCCTGGCTATGTATTACCACTTGTTACTCCAAGTGCCATGCTTCTTCATCGCTGTGGCCGTCATGTTGTTCACCTACTCCAGGATCCTGCAGGCCCTCAACATTCGAATAGGCTCCCACATGATGAGGAGTAAGCGTGCAAAGGACTCCACCTGCAGGATACGCTGCAGGAGGCAGAAGAAGAAGGACCTGAGCCTGCCCACAGAGGTAGTTTCCTCCAACCAGAACCAGAACCTCACCAATCCACCTCTCATCCCCTCCCTCACACCTACACCAACATCGCCCCCACCACTCCCCTCCATGCCACAGGCGATGTCTGATAGTGGAGCAACAGTTACTACTGTCAGTACTGCTGCCACCACCCCCATCGCCACCACACCGGCCACCCCTGCTTCTCCAAGCCCAGCTTCAGCCTCGACCCAGCTCCCCGCCACATCTCCACTGCCTGCCTCCACCTTGGGTGTACAGGCCTCGGTTTCTGCCATCATCGCCTTGAGGCGGGCAGTGCGCAGGCACAGGGACCGTCGCGAGCGTCAACGTCGCGTCCTTAAAATGTCCCTGCTCATCATATCCACCTTCATCGGCTGCTGGGCCCCTCTGTCTGCAGTCAATGTTCTGATCCTGTGTATGGGTCCCAGCGACAGCCTGGTGCGGCTGCGCCTCTGCTTCTTGGCAATGGCTTATGGAACCACTATTTTTCATCCTCTGCTTTATGCCTTCACCAGGCAGAAGCTGCGCCGTGCCCTCAAAACACGTGTCAAGAAAAGGGTAGTGTCCCTTCTGCAGGTGGACCCAGCTCCCAGCGGGGGGACAGTTATTCATAACTCCTGGGTGGAGGGGGGAGGCCAGAGGAAGAGTCGCAAGCCCCGAGTGGAGGCCAGTGATGCCACTGATCGATGCCTCACAGAGGCAGTGAGGGAATGAGGCTGTTCTTCAGTGTGTGTGTGTGTGTGTGTGTGTGTGTGTGTGTGTGTGTGTGTGTGTCTGTGTGAATTTGAGGAATTGTATGTATCTTACCAATCTGCTAGAGATGGGTAATGTGTATATTTGTGCATGGGCGTAAGAAAAAACTGTTCGTTTACAAAGGTCAGGACAAATCCAATGACCACTGGTTCCATGCAGATGTGGGGACAGGCCTTCTCTCTGCTCTCCTCACACAGGCCCTCATAGTCCACTTTCTAACTGGTGGCCACTGTGTCTCCATGACAACACTGGCCAAGCATATATGATAGCCACGTATACTGAAAATAATAGTGTGCAGTTGTATAGGATAAAGGTTAGACAACAGCAAATGCATACATTACTGCTCCTGCGTGCACTTTCAACTTGCATGTGCATGTACATATGCCGCGCGCACACACACACACACACACACACCTAACATGCACACTGATCTATATTTAGTCATTATCTGTGAAAGCACACCAATATCTACCTGCACAGATATATTCTCAGTGAGATAATTAATGGAAGTCTATAATTCTCTTTCTTTCCCTCATTTGTTCATGCCTTAATTGAGTTATCAATATATCCTTGTGGTGCTGAATGTCCTGCTGTATGTTTACAACAATGTGTCAGAGTAAAAGTGCACATACTGTGTATGGTATAGCTAATTAATAGCGGGTAAATACAAGCATTCAGAAGTTTACAATCTCATATGAAACTACCAGGAAACTGCAAAAAAAACTGCTTCCGATTTCATTTGCAGTAAGCACCATATTTTGGAAGAATGTGTGTAAGTTAAAGCTAAAAGGCATGACTTTATTTATTATTTGTTTAAGACATTGTATGAGTAAAAGTCAAGATGACGTAAGCGAGGATGTGTGATTGCGTTGGTATGTTTGCATGTGTGCATGTAGGCATGTGTTTTTGCGTGTGCGGTTGGGTAAATGATTAAAGGAGCGTGCCTGTTTTGTGATTATGTGCAATAAATTCTGAGAAAAGCAATGACCCCTAGGATGTGAACAAAGAGAATGTGAACACAGAATTGTTGGTTTTCTACTTATGGTTTTGATTACTGGGGGAAGAGAGAAGAAAGATGACTGAATCAACTGATTAACAGAAAGAGGCCACTGGGCATAATATAAAAACAGGATACTTTGAGCAATCTTAACTACACAGGCTACTGTAACACTACTGAAATTGTATCACTGCAGTTTTAAAGTGGAAATCAAAGGGCAACATGTTGTGGAAACTTAGTTAAAACTGTCTGTAGTCACTGCAGGTAAACTAGCATCTTATACGGGAGATGGGCCAAAAACAACTTCTGATATGGGACATCTCCTCGTGTCGGCTGCGTGTTGCTCTGGAGGGCAGAGTCACTACTTTTTCCTCAGGGCTTCATGTATCGTTTCTCAACGTGCTGGACTTAAAACAATAAGCCAGCCCTCAATCAACTGTTGTATAATGGATGTTACAGTAGATTTATGTCAGTCGGTAGATAGAGTACACTTTATACTTTATATGGGCTCTTGGAGAGGGCCTTTGGGTTTGGGGCTATCTCCTTCATCCTCACCCCTTTTACAATATTTGTGAGCCAGACAAAAGACAATAATTCTTGTGTATTCATGTACATTTTTCAGGGATGTAAATATTCAAGTGTCTGTTTTGGGTTTTAGTCAAAGAAAATAGTCTTTCTTTTGGTCACAATCATCTGCCGGACAGAAAATCAGCCATTGTGATAAACTCTGAGTGAGTTGGAAAGCTCCTGTAACGAGAAGATACATGTAAGTGTATTTGTGTTAATACTATATGTGTGTACACTGTACTGTACATTTATGATCATGTGTATAGAGAACTATTAGTGTTGTATAAGATTTATATTACGTGTTATTGTATAGAACAGAACAGAATCTGTATTAAAAAAGATGATCGATCTAAGAACTGATCCATCTCAGTGTCAGTTCATGCACGTCATGCCTATAGCTGCAGCTGTGTTTCTACAGTCTTGAGGAACTGCTTGGATTCATCCTGCTTAGTGTAACTTCGGAAGTCCTCCGTCCGACTTCTTCTGGACCTTGTCCGAAAACATTCACTACTTTTTCCAGCTGCTCCTCCCTTTCTACATCTCCGTCTCTGATACCTACATTTAGAAACTTTGTCCCAGATACTTGCAGTATTTAGTCCTGACTCTGGTGCACCCTCACTGGGATGTGACAACTGTGCTAATCACCAGCACTAATGAAGATGAAACTTGTCAGTCAGGTACGCATCTGTCGAGGCAGCACAATCTCTTGATGTTGACGCTTCATTTTTTTATTTTACCAGAACAAAACTGTCCGCTCATGTGTGATGTGTGTGTTTGTTTGTTTGTTTGTTTGTTTGATGCCTTACTGATTTAAGCAGTGAGTCGACACCATAGATTTCTCCATTCTGCTTGATGAGCTCATCAGTCACCTCCTCTTTCACACCCTCATTTCCTCCCTTGGTTCTCCTTTTCTTTATTCCGTCGGCCTGCATCGCTCTCATCTCTTATCCACACTCAGGCCTTCCAGAACAAAGCGAGAAACAGCTGCAGTGTCGGTGAAGGAAGGAAAGTCACCTTGGGGGATGACAGAGACGCAAAAATGAGAGAGAGAGAGAGAGAGAGAGAGAGAGAGAGGCAGTATTGAGTGGAGATTAAGGAGGGAAAGACAGAATAAAGGGAGGCATAGAAGCTGGCATCGGGACATCATATGACTAATAAAGGGAAAACACTGCATCACTGCAGAGCCCCAATACAAAAACAAAGTGCACCATGATAAGATTATCCAGCTTTACTGTTTTCTTACAATATTGCACCTGCCCATCATGTTTGGGTGTCATCCAAAAGAACAAACAGGACAGCCAACAACTAAGTATTTATAGCCGTCTCCCTCTTTGTGATTTATGGCAAAACATTCAGTCAGTATCCAGTCTGAGCTCAGTAATGGGAATAAAGAACAACAGACTGACAGAGCTTTGACAGGACTTAGTGTTCCTGCTGGTCCCAGTTCTTGCAGAGACCTTCTAATTTGACCGATATTTAACAGATTTTAATATTATCTGACGCTGAGATGTTAATCGATACAGTTCTTAAAATGTTGCGGAGTACTCTATGTATGGTGAGATGTTATTGTTCATAACACAACTAACAGAAAATATGCCAAATATATTGAACACTAATGTAAATAATGGCACCCAAGAAAATGTGTTAAATTTATACATTTTTACAAAGTAAATGTTTTGATTTGTGGGTACAAATAAATAGTTAGTTGGTACAACAATGTGTTTCATATACATTCAACCTCCCTCCACAGAAATACATGAAACGACCTCTCGGTGCATCACGTGGCGGCACGAAATGTGGTGAAATTACGTACTGCCATGGAAACCCAACGTTTGTTTTGTTGTCTAAACATTTAAGTGTTTCAGAGGTGCTGACTGCTAATTTTAACACATTACGTGCCACCATCACGTAAAGCGCTGTTGAGAGGTCGTGGTCATTTCACGTATTTGTGTGAGACCACGTTGTCCTGTGAAAAAAGACAACGGTGAATAATATCAAACAGTCTTTATCTGCTCTGACGTGTCTCTGATATGATGCCAGCCAGCGTTTTATGGTCACCAATGGCGCCATCATGTGGTCAAACTTCAGCTGGGACAACTTTAGCGTTAGCTGAACACAGCAAAATGTAGCAGTAAGATGATTTTTTGTATTTCTCAACTGTTACAGTCAACTGGCGTTGCTGCTTCGTTGCCGATATGTGCTTTCTAAATTCACGATATGTGTTGTTTTTTTCATTTTGGGGTAATTTTTCCTTCGAAAGCCAGGGTCCTGTAGTTGGATAAGAAACATTCGACACTCGGTTTAGGTGCATTATTACCTGTGTAGCTTGCTAGATCGGTCTTATCTGTCGGTAGAAAACATGAGCTTAACGGTAGGGAAGAGAAGCCGGTATAGGTCCTGTGATGCAGGTATATATAGACTATAAATGTCTTTTGCTGCACGTGCGCCGAAATAGCTCAGTTGGGAGAGCGTTAGACTGAAGATCTAAAGGTCCCTGGTTCGATCCCGGGTTTCGGCAACGATTTTTATTTACAGCCACGCCATTTTCAAACAAGGTAAGTGTGTCTTATTGCCAACCTGCACACCTAATACGAGTGCGCGGGGGATGAAATATGAATTAATTTATATTGCGATAAAAGGTACAGCATTTTCCTCTGAAACGTGGTTGAGTAACGCAGGAAATACTCAAGTAATGTTAAAGTACCTCTTGCATGTACTCAAATACTGTAATTTACCTTCTCACTTGCCTCCTCTGTAAAATATTTGGATTTATAGTTCACAGTTTCTTGTGTAAAGTCTATAACAGTTGGATTGACTCAACATTTAGAAAGTTGTTACGCATACCGGAACTGGATGTACGTCAGCTACACAGTAAGTGCATATACAATCAGTTCACATTAACTTTCACCAGGGGGCAATGTTGTCCAATAAGTTATTGAACTTGAGCGCTTCATTTAAATTCAACAGTCTTCAGTTCATCTCAGGGCAGTTAACTCTTCCAGGGTATCCATGTACACCAAATACAAAATGATACAAGTGCAAGAACAGAACATCAGTGTCCTTGAGATTGGTGCTGCTCTGTTTGTATTTCATTATTTTATCTTAAAGGCCCATGCCTCATACACTTCTCCTTATACAAATATACATTAAATAAACACATCACTTGTCTGTTACACCGTATAAAGTGTTTTGGCAAGTTTATTTGTATAGCACCTTTCAACAACAAGACAGTTCAAATTATGTTGCATAAGACATAAAGATAGTGTCAGTACTATTGCTCAAACTTTCAGACATCAGTTTTCAGACATCAGCCATCTTGCTCCTATTGAACCTGAGGGAAAAGTGTAACAACACTGGGTTTTCAGCATCTTCAGGCATTTATTTCGACCCACAGTGGGGTTCCTTATTCAGTTTATTGAGACAAATGCACTGGGAGAATGTGGGATGTGATACATGGTGCTGTCATCGAGGCCTTTGGCAAAACAGTTAAGATACCACTCCTTAGTATTATACACACCTTTTACAGGGAGGACTGAACCTGTTGCACTCAAAACATGTTGCGTGATGAGTTTATTGTGTGTGCGTGTGGTTGAGGGTATTTTATTTGTATAGGTAGATTTGGTTTGCAGTAGAATGACGAGGTATCCATTGCGTATTTAAGAAGCAGACAGAAAAAGGAGTGTTTGAACTTGTCTTTGACTTCTTTATTTAACACTATTCACAGTATTTGTTTTTCAGTAGATACAAAGTTAAGAAACCTTTCTAAACAGGATTTTGTTTCTTTGTGTTTTTTATTTCTAAAAAAGTGTCTAATTCATAATGCAACACAATTGTTATCTATCAGACGACATGTTGAAGTAAACATGTTTGTTTTATGCAGATTGAATGCTCAAGTGTACATATATTGTCAACGTGCAGGTGTTCAGCAGAAAAAAGGACACAGAAAAAGTTAAAGGATTAGATATTCTGCACAAAACATTTTTGCTGTGAGTCAAAGTACAACTCCTCACATGTGCCTGGAGTTGTATTATGTAACAGACTGTGACCAGCACATGGTTGCAAACGTCTGGCAATTATCCCAAACCATGATGTTCTTTAACAACCCAGGGAAGCATGAAAAAATTGCATGTTTTGTGAATTATTGGACTGTTGCATTGACAACTGAAGATAAAGTCATGTGAACCTGGTAACTGCATCAACTGGATTGAGCAAAGTTGTCTTTCAAATCTTTTGTGAGTTTAATGACGCATTGGTGGGAATCATGAGTCAGGTACAACTCACCAGTTTCACATAATTCTGACTCTTTGTGGTCAGGCAGAGATTTAAGGGCCTTTTTGCAAGTGTGTGTGTGTGTGTGAGAAATAATAAAAAAATGAATAGTTATCTTGTTTCGGACTTGCAAGGTTTTGAGTCTATTGTCATATAAAGCTAACATTTTAGGCCAGTGTAAAGCCACGGCTTTACACTGATGTGTAGGTTCCATTGAGTGTACACATATTCTCACTAACAATCCCACAATGCAATGCTCCGCTCATGTATAGAGTACGCTGAGAGTTTATTGAACAGGGATTAGTTAATGAGTGATCGAGGATGAGTGCAGACGCAGCTTTTCTCACAGCAGACGTTTGGCATGTCGCAGTAGCAGGTAAAGCATTGTATTGTATTAATGACTCTCCAGCTCAGCTCCCTTTAAGTTCCCTTTAAGGTGACTGTTATTCATTTCCCCTATGCCGTGCAAAAGGCCTATTGTGTTCACTTGTTTCAGCCTTTGTGTCCTCTGTTTGTCCAGTGTCGTGATTAATTAACGGGAAGACTCAGATGTTGTTGACTCGGCAGTTATGTTGAGCTTGCGCGTCAGCACTGCAGAGACAGAACAGGATGAGTGCTTTTGTTTCGCTGTACAGATACCCCAAACAGGCCCACTTCCTGTATTTACTCAGCCCGCTCCCAAGTGCACTTCCTCTTTTCAGACCTCAGGTTGCACTCGTGCAGCCTTCAGTGTGCTGTCCGAAAGAAATCACGTGGCGATTGAACTCTGCTTTACTGGCGCCCCAGAGTTATTCATGAATAACAGTCAGAGGAAGTGAGAGACGGACACACAAATACATCCAAAGACAGATATTGTTGCTTTCAAATGTGCTGTCATCACACGTAGACTGTGGTCTCTCTGTTGCCAAATACACAGCTACTGTTACTCACTTATCTGCATTCAGCAGCGCTTTTTTTGTGTTATGACTGACTCATTTGAAAAGTATTTAAAGAGTTGAAAACTATGGAGATTCAATTTTTTCACAGATTTTATTCTTCTCTCCATCTTAGAAACATGTATTTTAGGATGATGAGACAAGTTGAATCAGAGTGACTTGTTTTGTTTATGCGGTTTGACCTGAAGGACAAAAAGCTGGTTCATTTCATTGCCGATGTCAATTTGCTACTGCTAATTAAAAAAAACTTGCTCTAATTATCCAGAATGTTAAACATTTCATACTTTAGAAGCCAGACACCAGTGTAAAGTTTGAGTAATTATGGCCATTGCACGGTTTATAAAATAACTGGTATAGTTAACAGGTATTTTTTTTTTAAGTCAAATTCAAATGTGTTATGGGAACGCTGTTTCTCATATCAGGTATATCAGGGCAAAACAATCTCTTGATTTTCGCTTTTCATTGTGCTTTCCCTTTCATTTCACTGGAAGGAACTAATTTCAATCATCAGTAGAACAGTTCTTTCCATTATTTTGTCCGGTGTCTTCGGAAACGTGCACAACATTTCCAAGCTGTGTAACTGATTTGGAACACAGCAGGAAGATCAGTGCATTCGGGATTGCAATAACAGATTACAGCTCAAATCTTTCCTGTTAGCAAAAAAACAATAAAGTGAAAGCTATATTCAAGTTCAGTTTGTGTAGCTGCAGCTCTTAATCTTCACTTGTCATCTCATTCTTCTGGTCAAGACAATGCTTCAGTTTTAATAATTTTAGGAATTTATTGTACAAACCACTCCTTGCAGAAAGCGGAGCAGTGAGCTGACACATCTCTGGAAAGCGGGGAGGATGCTAGCAAATTTGGTTTGAATCTTTTCTTGTATGTTAGCCAGTAAGTCTAGCAGCTGATCTCCTGGCAGCTTCCGTCACAAACATGGAAATGCTAGTTCATAAAGATGTCCTTTAGTAGAAAGCATTTCACAGTTTGGCTCTCCTATCCTCTCCTCTCTTCGCTTCCCATGTTGTTGATAGACAGCAGTGTAATGTGATCCAGTGAGACACATGCCACAGTGGAGGAGACATTGAGACCTTCTAACTGAGGATAAGAATTCCCATTGACCACTCTTTATTTATGGCATGGGAGTGAAGCTTTAGAGAGTGCTGCATTAGCAGTTGCAGCAATGTGTTGGGGGCTACTGTTGCTGTGAGTGTTGCAGTGTGTATTTGAACATCTTTTTGGGGATATCACAGAAAGAGTCCATGCACAGCACTGACTCCAGCAATAATACAATTATTTTCCAAGCCTTCATATTGCTACTCATCAACTGAAAGAACATAGATCAGCGGTTAATGATTCCCATAAGTCCTCTGATGATAGGGAACCTGGTCCAGCCAAGCCCGATGATGCTCACAGAGACGGGGTTGTCATCGCTGAAACACCTGTGGCCAGCAAGAAGTCACTGGCAGCTGCCAGTTGACTTTAAGTGTGGTAGGACTGTCAGCTCAGCAGATATCGAGTATAGTAAACACCGGGTGAAGCAACCACATATTTGCCAGCCTACCAATCATCGTCCTCCCTGTGTGTGTGTTTATGTAGTGCTAATGTCATGTATTCTCCGGCCCTGCCATCTGTTTACAGGAAGGAGATACGTTTGCCATAAATTACTTGACTACACTGCAGATAGTGATACATGCAATGAAACACTGCAACAGGCGATACTTAATACATTGATTTTGAGTCTTCTGGTTCAAATATTTCATGAATATACCAGTCCCTCTGAAAGCATTGTTTGATTTTATGCTTCTATTTTTAAGCTGGCAGTAAAATTCCTGCTCCTGTTCAAATTTTGACTGTGGACTAGATCTTGATCCACCATCTTTGAAATGAGTATCCTCCGCTAAGATCACTATTTGACAGCAGTGATGCCCCAAATATCTTGATAATTGTCTCAACCTCGAGGCCCTCTCGCCTGTTGCACGTGTTGGAACATAGTCGAGGTCAATGTGAGATGAGATCATTGTCTATTCTTACCATTTCACTCGGGAGCCTCAAAAACAGTCCATTGGGTCGGTATTATTATCGCTCTGAACTCATTCCATCTTTCTCTCACTGACAGACGCACATAGTGGTACTCGGGCATATTGATTGTGCGAGGTGGTCTGCAGTGTTGAGTGGCCTGCTGGATCCATTGAGCCATCACATCTTCAGAGGTTGCCTGGTGTAAGATGACCATGTCCCTGCGTCCTCAGAACACAAGGTGAGGGGGTTGGGATGAACGTGAAGCACTCAGGCACTGAGGAGCCCGAACAAAGAGATACACACTACCGTGTAACACCTGCAGCACCACAGCTACTCTGCCAGCCTTTGTGCTGTGTGCTGCATGCATCCAGTAATTTAAATGTTTGAACCCATTTGGAGGTACTCACGGGTAGAAGCAGCATACTACATGTTCAAATGTATAGTTTGCTTCTACTGTCATTGTATCCTTTACCTGGAAAATCTGCTGAAATTCTCAGATGTCTGTAGCGTACATAGGGTGATATAAGGTCTTATATGTACACATGATGAATAGAAATATAGAAACACTGGACAACTTGAGCATGATACAGTGTCTCCATGGCTAAAATTACAAGACTCTCATCTCCCTCGTAATATGCTTCTTATTATAAAAAATACAGTATAGACACCCCAGACTTCACTGGAAGCAACTACAGAAGACCTATGTTTACATTATCTTTCATTTGTCTGATTTAAATTGTGTGTAAAGATGATGTCATTTTCACAAATTACTGCATGCACATTTAGTCTAAATGTCATCATATAGCATGCCCAGACAGTAACAAAGAATACAAATGTAATTGTCCAGCTATAGTGTATAACCTGTCTTACTTTATACAGATATTCAGTGTATTGCATTTAGCCTAAGCTAAAAAGAGAATAGTTTAATTTGATATGTTTATGTTTTAGGTTATAAAATGTCATTCAGAAGCACAATTATAACGATGTCCCCTGAAGAATATGCCGGCACAAAAGAATGAATGTCACGTAATAGGGGAGGGGGGGGGGGGGGGGACAGGTTCCCATGAACCCACCTAGTGAAGACAATGAGGAGGCAGAGAACTTGTGACAGGGCTCCCATGCTGAATTCAAACCCATCGTATCACAGGACTATAATGTGATAGCCTCTTAAATAGCTCTTGTCTGTGCATGCCACTGAAGCACAAAAGGTTCACTCTTTTATAAGCCGAGTCCATAATCATTATCTTCAAGCATTAGACAGCCTTACATATCTTACATATAATTAACCCATTCAAAGTAGAAAAGAAAGAATAAATATGACTCAGCCACGTCAAGAGCTCTGTCTCATTCTTCTCTCTCAAGCCAGTTCTGTAAAGAATCGACGGTCTTCCTCAGTGTGTGTGCCGCGCAGCTCTACCCTGCAGACATTGATCAGCTTCTCTGTGTGTGCAGCACATGTCAACAGTCCTTTGCTAGTGCTTACGTTTGCTCCTTGTGCTGATGCTGTCAGAGGTCAGCTAAGCTGTGCTGACACACCGGCTCGCCACAGAAGATAAATGGTTGTTAGAGCTGCACACACACTTGAACACATTGAGATTTTAGTTTATTCTAAAGTAAGGAGAAGTTGAGTGCTGCTGACATTGACTGGTAACAGAATATCTGATGTCTCACTTTTCACTTTGGTCATATGCAGGAGAGACTTCAGGGGATTTTCTGTGGGTCTGAGCTCATTGGGGAGGAAGGTGTGACATGGAGAAAACGGAGAAGGAAGGGACACTGACGTAGAGACTGGAAAGAGGAGATGGAGTCCTGCATGTGTGAATACCCCAACTTCTGTAATGCCTGTATCAAACGCTGACACTCGAAGGCGAGGTGAAAAGCTGACCATCATAGAAAGGGGCGAGATTTGAGATTGTTTAAATATGGGGATTACCGAGCACATTTCCAGCCTGTCTCTCTTTGGAAGGCATTCACAGCGTTGCACTCTTTTGTCCACATGAAATGTGAAAATAAATAGATGAGATAGGATTTTTTTAAAAAGGAGAGTTTGAAAGAAAAACATTTCATCTCCACACGTTAATCGCTGCATGAAGTGGGCGTGGATGTCGGATTGTAGGTTTTGGAAAGTTATTGAAATTGTTTGATTCGGCTCCTCCAGTTCCAACATCGAACAGGTGTGGGCGAGGGGGTTTAGATGTCGTTCGACCATCCAAATAGAACTTCCGTCGGAGTCTACTAGTATGTTTATACGGTGAAAAAATACTGCTATAAGGTGGCCCACTGGCTGGCTTCGTATATGTTCTACAAATCTATAACTTGCAATCTGTAATATCCATATGTGGGCATTATGTAATATCCTTGTGTATCTTATTCCACAAGGATTATTTTATACATTTACAGTATTTCCAACAGGGTATAAGGCAGTATGTAAGGTCAATTACATAGGATATGTCATAAGTTTTTTTTATTTGGGTGTAAGGTTAGCAAACTCGTAAAGGTTCCTGGAATAGAATAGAATAGAATAGAATAGAAATGTACTTTATTCATCCCCAAGGGGAAATTTGTCTGTGGCAGCAGCAAACAGGGTTACACAATAAAATAAAATATTGGGTATGGAAAATGCACACTATATACAATATAAGAAAATAACAGAGCAGGACCTATTCAATTTAAGAAACAAAGTAGTAAAAATGCACAGTATATACACTGAATAGAATTGTATTAAGTTAACAAAGTAGGAAAAAAACAAAACAGTAGTGCACAAGATCACCAACAGCAGCAACAACAGTGTGTCAGTGTTACAGGCTTGTGTTTGACTTGGCCAGAGGTGATTTATTATACAGTGATATGGCAGTGGGCAGGAATGTTCTCCTGCATCTATCCTTGTGACAGCGGAAGGAAGGAAGCTTCCTGGCTATGTTTAAGCTGTTCTCGTTAAGAGCAAATGTGGCACAGGCTGTAATTTACCTCTCTTTCTCTCCTACTAAATGGCTGGGCTGTTTTTAGCATCATTTCTGAAGGTTACCGGTACTTTTACCAGCCCTCCCTCCATCTTGCAACACGGAAGAAGATTTCTGGGTTGCTCCTTTTGATTTTTTTCCTTTTCTTACTTTCTGAGATACTTAACCTTTCGCCCAGGGAGGCCTGTCCTCATTCCCAGCTCTTTTTTTTTTTTTTGGCAGAACTCCTTTTTGAAACACCCATCAGAGAGAATAGGTGGGAAATACAGATTACATTAGAAAATACTCCTGAATTCTCATCTGCCTCACTTTATTATCTCATACCAGCACAGCTATTGCTGGCATAATTCACTTTTTTCCTTAAGCCCTGCCACCTTTGTGTTCCTGACAGCACATGGCAAATGGACATACATTGGGAGTTTGTGTTGACAAATCTTTTCTGGCAGTGCTCTCCGTCTGCTGCCCCAATGTTCTCACCCAGTCTGTGTTCTCAGAGGAGTCAGATGACTTTCCAGCTACGGCCCCTTCTATTTCGAGGAAAGATTACACTTTATATTAAAAGCTGTAAGATTGTTTCAGAGAGTGTTTCGTATGAGGATGCTTTATTTTTTTCACTGTAAATGATTTACCTTAACCATGCTTTAAGCTGGTAGGCTAACTGCAACCTTTCTCGACCTTCCTCCTCTTCTTATTTGGTGCGGTTTGTTCTGACAGTGTCCCTTGGCTTGTGCACAAGGACAGATGAGTGGCACCTGTGGCATTCTGGCCTAGGTCCCAGGACCCTCGGGATTCCCATAATCCAATTACCTGTACGTGACCCATTCAAGCTACACTCCTGCATATTAGAAGAAGAAGAAACCATTTTTATTCGCCCCAAGTCGCCCCTATTATGTATTGTTTGTCATCAAAGTAAAGTGTTATTTGTAGTTATAGATATCCTGTATGTATACGTCCTACGTAGGTTACTGGAGATGAGAGGTGTTGAACAGTCCCAGCAGGGTAAATGCTATCGTGTCCTGCACATCACTGGTGACGCAGGACAATACTCTATGGCGGATCCTCCCCTTCCCTCACTCTCTCTTCAATATTTACAACGTCATCATACTCACGCTGTCCCAACACACTGCAGCACTAAACCTGCCCCAGTCACTTACCCACGGAATGACCTCAAACCACTGCCATTACCAGAGAGGCCCATTGTGACGCAGTCGTCACAATCGCAGAATGGCATGAACACATTTACACTCACCTCCCACACTTTCACACCAAAATTGCTGCAGTGTGACTCTGGCATGACTGTTTTCCTTGAGGGACATTTGTCAGATCGACTGCTGGGAACCGTTCGTCCTTAACAACCAATCGATCTACTGCTGAGAATACCCATCCACCACTTGCACTCTGTATTTTTGTATTTTGTTACATAAGTAATCAGTATATAGTCACATTCACTGTACTTACATGATAGTCTTGTCCATTGCCCTTGGGAAATTGGGGGCCCAGTTTCTTGGAATTCCTGGAATGATGTAAGTAAATAAACAAAAAAAATAAACATGCCATTTCCACCGGTCAGACTAACAATAAGGGAAGGTGGGAATTTAGCAAGAAGATAATCAAATTGTGATAGAATTATGCATTTGGCTGGACAAATCCAAAAATAGACAAATCCATGATTAAATGTTTATTATTTTTGCCTTGTATATTGTTTTTTTCACACTACATTCAGTAAGCAAAAAGCCATTTCAGACAGCTGAAGTTTTGACTGCATATATGTATATTTTAAAAGCATTTCTTTCATGCATTTCTGAATTCTTGATATCATTAGGGTTTAGGCAACAGTGTGCTAATGCTAATAGCAATGATACAGCCATTTGGTTCTGATTCATTGATAAAGGAATGAGTAAATAACAAAAGATTCTGCACCATTTAGTATTGTCCTCTTTGAAATAACTTGTACACATCCACCTCCTCAGTAATGTTTTGGAGGCTCTCTCTCTCAGCTGCATGTCTGTCTGGTAATTTGTTGGGTTTAGACGAGGTGGTGGGTCCGTCATCACAAAGGGTTCAGTTTTTTTATGTGGTGTCTGTTAATTAGGGTTCACCCTTTATCCTGCCTCGTTCCTTTTCATCCTCCTTTACGATATCACACACTGCAGCACTGGCTGTGTTCGGAAAATTCCACGCTGCAGCAAAGAGAGGGGGGGGCAGCAGAGAGAGAGAGAGAGAGAGAGAGAGAGAGAGAGCGAGAGAGAGCGAGAGAGAGAGAGAGAGAGAGAGAGAGAGAGAGAGCGAGAGAGAGAGAGAGAGAGAGAGAGAGAGAGAGACATCGACATCGATTGGATGAAGGAGGGAGGGAAGGGATGTGAATATGCTCCAAAGAAATAATCGATGAACGTGTTAACGTGATACAAACAATGTAAGAGAGATATGTGAGAAAAGAGAGCCAGAGGAAGGGGGTGAGTGCAATTAGGAATAAATGCATGCGCAGACGATGAGGGGAAAACATTACACTGCACTAATGCGTGAAATGATTCACTCTTTTTTCAAGATTTTACCTTTCAAATGAATTCCAATTTAGAGAGTAAGCTTTAATCTACACCCACACACTCCCATAAATAGCAATTCCATGCATTACTCACACAGATGTATGTCATACAATAATGTAGCAGGTCCTTTCATTGCACAAAGGTCATTCTATCATCATCGGCCTGCACAGGTTGTTTTTCATTGCACCGAATCCCTTTGTTGGATTTACATGATTGAAACTTTAACATGCATTAATAATTGTTTTGCTGCATGGATCAGAGGAAACAAGTGGTGAACAAAACATCAACTTCACCTGCTAATCGCAAACTTTTTCGCAAAAAGTTGCTTATATACACATCCAGCAGTTACGGAGCAACACTATCATTCATGTTTAGTTGTGTGAATACACGCCCAGTATTCACTGTCTTTTAGCACCAACACCTGAGGGAAATATCAGGCCCTTAAGCAGCTAAATGTGCCGCTATGTTCACCAGATAGTTGCTAACTGCCTGTCTCCTAAGCAGGTAGTGTACAGTGGGTTTTATGAGGAACCGTGAGAGTAAACCAAAAGGGTAAAGTTATGGACCGGACAGCTAAACAATCAGTTGAAACTCGAGTGAAACTGGTGAGTATTTTCACATTGCAATTTGATACATTGTCATTGTAAAGATATTGATGTAGCCGCTTTAATTATATTTCATTTTCCTATATTCAAAGTAAACAAAACTCACACAAGCTCAAACAGAGATACCAAAGTGACATGGAAACAACACACTCTGAGCCAAGTGCCACAAAACAGACGTCAACGCTACAAATCTACAAATCAATCAAACAGCCTCAGGGATCTGTTGCATACATGTATTCAAAACAACTAGCCTAATGCGTTATTGATCAACATCACGCAGTTTGCAGATTGACTGACAAGTGGTTGGACAGTTAGGGAAGATTGTGAGACGTGAAAGGAGATGTGTGTGCTACTACTAGCGCTCATTCATTATATTCAGTCCACATTTTTTGATACTTCAATTTATGATGACGCTAAAATGCTTTTTACGCAGGACACAGTTTCCGCTGCACTCACTGCTGGGTTCAGCGCACATCGAGACGTGCCGCTCAGCAAGTGGTGCACTGCGCCCACTCTTTGCGCAACGTAGTGAAAAGCCATCGTGGCACCGCGCAAGGCATTGGAAATGATTGGTTTCAGAGTGCAGTGTCACGTTCTGTGTGAAAAGCCCTTAAGTGACACTCATTCCAGTTTATACAAATGCTGTTTTGTCTAATTTGCAAAGAGTGACTTTATATTTAGGAACTGCATCTCAAAGACTTACACTGACTCGACTAAAACACGAGTTATGCCAGATACATATTGTGATATTTATCTTGACTAAATGAGTACCTGAATGTTCTATACATTGCTCTATGGCACACGTGTCAAACTCAAGGCCCGAGGGCTGAATCCGGCCCGCCACGTCATTTAATGTGGCCCCGAATCCGCCAGCAAAAAAAAAAAAAAGAAAAGAAAAAAAAACGAATTAAAAGTTAGACTTGAAAATAAAAGTATCCCCATGGTCGAAATTATGAGATAGAAAGTTGAAATTATGAGCTAGCATGTTGTCTGTGTACCGACATTAAAACTATCACAACAGGTGGACAGGAGAGGCAACAGCCCGAAAAGAGGTTTTCCAACAATTGAAAAAGATCGACAAATAATCCCAAAATGTCCACGAAGAGAAAAATTGATGCAGAGGGAATAAAATGTAATGAAAGATGGGAAAGTGAATACATGTTTGTGCTTGAAGGAGAAAAACGTGTCTGTCTTCTGTGTTATGAGGCGTGTCGGTGATGAAGGATACAATTCACGTCAGCATTTTGACACCAAACACGGAGCTAAATTTAGCCTCCAAGAAAACATCAAACTGTCCAAGAATTAAAAGGCAGACTGCAATCACAGCAGAATATATTTACACAGCTACAGCCCAGTGCATGCTGAAGGTATGTGAGCAGTGCTCCGACCAGATACAGACTTTTACAAACGTCAGTTTGTGAAGAAACACCATCGCAGACCGAGTTCATGAACTAGCAGCAATCTAACAACACAGCAGCAGGTACTCGTCTTCTTCATTAACTGCTGATGAAAGCACAGACAACACAGATACATCATCTATCCATGTTCATCAGACCTGACTCTCAGTGAGGAGCTCTTGGATGTAGCTGCCATGCACAGGACGAAGGCGGGGACATTAGTGATGCAGAGAGGTGCCACAAACAGCTTTGAACAAAGTGAATGTAACAACTTGTGCTTGATGATATTTGTCTTTGTTATTTTCCTGAACAGTTTGATCTTTGATAGAGTAATGTGGGTTTCTTAACCCGAAATTAAAATGATTTGTTATTTATTTATAATAACAGAAATGTGCTTAAATATAATTTTACATTTGTATAACTGCTTGTACAATGTTTTTACACTTGAATGAACAATAATCAAATGCAGAGAGTTAGTTAACAATATGTTAGGGATTAGTTTTATACAGTTTTAGAGTTACAACCGGCCCTTTGAGGAAAACTATGATGCTGATGTGGCCCAGAGTGAAAATGAGTTTGACACCCCTGCTCTATGGGAAGAGGTCAAAGGTTGTATAAGACATTCTTTAGTCTCTGAGTGTATGTTATGTTGAAACCAGATCAAAAATAGATATATTATTCGCATCATGGAAATGCTACTCGACCTCTAGTTTACTGCTGTAAATTGTTCAACCTTCAGTCGTGCTCTGAAACGTAAACAAGCACTTGTTAGTTTACCTTCACAAAAATATCTTCCGAAGACAGTCTGCCCACCTCAGTCTGTTAAGAAAGGGAAATATTTGAATATGTATATATTGATGTCATTGTGTATTTCTGCATAGCCTCTGATACATGTCTGGAGTCTAGACTGGATAACACTCAAGGTCTCTCACATTCCCTTCTATTATAAGTGTCGAGAGGCCGAAGCAAAGTAGTGTTCAATGCAGGCAAATGTAGGCACTAAGGTACTTTAACTCATAAACCTGATGTGAAACTAATAAAAATGCAGCTCTGGATCCCATCCACATACTGAATCACGAAAGCATTTCTAAGTAAGGTAATTCCAGGAACTCTACTTCTGCTTTCGGAACAGACATGGTAGTTTGGGGAATGCACGATAGCTCTCAGAGCACTCCACTCTAACTCTTTCCTGACAGCAGGGAACACATGCAGCCAGACCTCTCGCTTCCTCCTAACCCAACCTTTTTCTGGGATTGCATTTTCAATCGAACATAGATTGCTGATGTGAATTTTTTTTGGCAGTGAGTCACTCAAAGTCAACAAAACCATCTGGACAGTGTATTAAGCAACTCATTAAAGGAAAGGAACAGTGGCTGCACGTGGCGGTAGGTCTTTGCACTGCAAGATTAGAACAAAACCCTCAACCCCGATCTGTTGCTCTGACCTGCTTCATCGCTGTTGATGAATATCCATCTCACGACAGACAGTGAATGCAGCAGCAGAGTCAATAGCAGCCTCGTCTAAAGTGATTCTGACAGTCCGAGTTATTGATAGTTCCTCACCATAATAGCACTAATCAGTGGTATTGAAGTACTGCCATGGTCAGGGTGCTGGTTAAAATCAAACTGGTGCAGCGGTCAGGTTGGTTTTGTTTATGTTGGTATCCTAGTGACAGCTGTGGTTCACATTAAGGGATCCACATGCCAAAGCAGCCTGAGTAAAATTCAACATTTTGTGAGTTATTGAAAGCTGGATCTACTCCAGCCTGCACAAACCAATGCTGTAACAATGCTGTAAGTTGGTAACAAGTGAGATACACATTTC
Source organism: Melanostigma gelatinosum (assembly GCF_949748355.1). Taxonomy (NCBI): domain Eukaryota; kingdom Metazoa; phylum Chordata; class Actinopteri; order Perciformes; family Zoarcidae; genus Melanostigma; species Melanostigma gelatinosum. The sequence continues at coordinate 13,565,447 of NC_136636.1, read as the reverse complement.
ATCTCACTTGAGTTATTAACCAATAATTAGCAGAAGGCCGGGGTTTGCGCTGGCTGAATTTGAGTTGCTACAGCTCCGCTAGCTGAAGGTCTGTCTCCCAGAGCTCCGCCCTCATCTCCTTCTAGCGAAGTCGGGTTCTGGTGGCCGGGAGGACGAAACTATTTTTTTTGTTTCTGCCACTTTGGAACTAATCCAACAGACAAACTATCAAAACGTACACAAAGACTACAGCCCCCCGGTTGGTGGCACAGTAAACACAATAAAGGCTGACGGCACTTGTGGATATTAGAATACTGTTTGGTACGGCCCTCAAGAGTAGCAGTTTAGGCAATCAAATTTTTGCCCATTATGTTCTTGTGAATGCGATAACTCACAAACTCCTGAAGGGTAGTTCTTTAAATTTGGCTCAAATGTCCACTTACAGTCAAGGTTGAACTGATTGAGATTTTGTCACAAAACGTCTTTTTGGCCATGACTAAAGAATTCATATGCTTATTATGACAATTCCACATAAATGTCTATGAAATGATGAGATTGTATGGCCCCAGTATCGAGGTGGAATGTTGCTCCATATTTCTTTGCATCATGTTGCCATATCTTACACATTGCACCTTTTTTAACCTCGAGTCTCCATTCACATTTGATGGTCAGGGTGAAATTAGTTGTGAAATCATGGCTGTGTGCTCGTGTGCAGAGCCACCCCCTCTGAACAGTCTGTACAGTCTGTACTCAGTGTCAATGGAAGTCATGGGGTTTAGATACAGTCACACTGGATACACTGGACTGTTACATACAGTAATACAGCTGGAGCACACAGGATCTATCTGTGCTCTCGAACATCTGCACATGCACATACACGCCCAGGGCCTCATATTCACACATACACACACACACACACACACACCACAAAATAACATTGATATGTGAGGGAACTCCAACAGCCCTTACATCTGCAGACTGAAAACAAAAACACTCCCTCTATGTTCAGCCAAGTGAGGAGGAGTCTTGTTTCTAACTTTTGACAAACGATGTTTACCCCATATTTCCTGGAAAAAAGAAAAGTGGTGTACACTTGACAGTGAAGTAACTGCAGTAAAGGACATTCATGGTCATGACCTTTGGACCTGAAAATTAGCTGAGTTGCAATTTTCAGCAGCCCCCAGCAAATTCGGTGCTTCGCTGAGCAAAAAAAACTAAATCTAAGCCAGCATTTTGTCTCCAACACATTCATCTGAGTTGCAGGGACAAGCAGTATAGTCTTTGTCCCAGATGCAAAACTAAACCTCTGACTTAACTATACCATCCATTTAATCCCTTAGAGTGTTTTAAGGATTGAAACAATTTATATAGAATATAATTTAGTCTCTATGAGTTTAGCTACACTGCAGAAAGTGGGGAATATAAATTGTAAGACCCCCTTTAAAGCTCAGTTTTGCTCCTTGGTTTGAACGTCTAACCATGAGTATTTTCATGTGACCCAATGAACTTCAGTTTCATGGAAGTCCTTGAATGGTAAATGTCTCCCTGCTCTGTTTGTTTTGGGCTGAATCTCCAACATGCATGAGTCTGAGCTCAGTCTGAATAGATATTTTGTGTGTGTGTACATGCATGAGTGTGTGTGTGAACATTGAAATATCATGGTTCTAGATTTTGGCAGTCCTAGGGGCCATGTGACATCCTGAGTAACACGTGGAGAGCAGAAGGAGTGGTTTTGTTTCTATAAATCTAACTTTTTTTGCTCACTCTCTGCATGTTTGGGTGATATGGAACTACTAGTGTACAGTGAGCTGCAAGGAGACATGCAGAGCTGCAGGACCTGCACACACTCTCATGGTTTAAATCATGTGATTTTGACTAGTTTATTCCATTGTACACCTCGCTCCGTTTCATAGTAAACCCCACAGACTCCGTTCATGAGCCTAGAAAGCCGCAGGGATGATATCGGAGATAAGGCTGCTCATGTTTCTCCCTGATGGAAAACAAACTGATGTAGGCCATGAGGTTTGAAAGTTTGTTTTGTTTTTCTCAACAGTCTCCACCCACTGAGCTTTTTAGGAAAACGTATACCCATTACTTTGTAATACACTGAGTGAGTGCTGTTTCACCACCACAAAACCAAATTGAGTTTGTGCTGTGTTGTTTCATTGATTTGATCTGTGCTAGGCCTGTTTAGTTTGTCCGTGTTGACTGAGTTGAGAAGCGCAGTCACTGCTTGGCTCTAAACTTGTTGCCACAGTGCTGCTACTGAAATGTTCATTCGCATGTAGTTGATTCGCATATAAATAAGGATCAAATATGTTGATTTATTCCTTTTCAGGGAAATGTGCTCTGTGATTTTAGTGCTTAAATGTATCCTTGTTTTTTGTATTCATATCTACAAAAAATGGGAATATTGAGTTTACGTCTCGCTTTGAGTTATCCCTGTTTGTGTGCATGTGCATCTGTTACTCTCAGGCTGCAGCCTGCTACTAAATAGTGGCGGTGTTGACGTCTAGTTGGACTGTGGGCACAGTGAGAAGTCACAGAACAAGGATTACTGTGGCGAGACTGAGACTTTGTTTGTTTGAAGGAAGAACAATCTGTGTATAGCTACAGACTTTCTTTCCTGAAATGTCCATTATACTTTCATTTCATGTTTCATATTTATAAAACAAAAAGGTAGGAGAATGTGCATTCAGATAACTGCACTTTCTTCCATTAGAAAATCAAATGCCTTCTCCTTCTTGTTTCAAAATGTTGGCAGTTGGCATTGGTTGCAAATTCCTGAAACAGGAGTAACAAGAAGAGACTTTTTCAGTCTACATAACCTATAAAGATGGACATTGTTTGAAATGAGCTGTTGAGCAAAATGACAGGATGGCAAAGGGTTTACAGTGCAGTGGATCCGATGTGTGACGTGTGAAAGGTTGCACTAGCCATAGATATGCTCAGTAATTGCCGGCGCCGATTCCTTCTGGTCCACTTGTCCGAGAGTGACACCTATGCTTTCACTTTGCCGTGAATAAGATGTGACAGGTTGGCCAGACAGGATGTGGGGCAAGAGGGGGCGGGTTTTGGGCATCTGCCTTAGGCAGGGCACGTGGAACCGACTTGGTGCGGTGGCTTGGAAATACGCCAAAGGCCACATTCAGACAAGAACTTGGCCACCAATGTCCTGGACATAGAATCTGACCCAATTCCGCCTCCAGGTCTAGGGGAAATCAGAGCTCGGGCAGCCAGTATCAATGTACAGCATCCCACCTTCAGTTATCTGTCGGAGGTCAGGAGTCATGGGTAAGGTTAGAGAGGGGGGGGGGGGGACGATAATTTAGCCAAGTGTACAAACGTGCCAACAGAGCTATAACAGACCACCAGTCAGGAGCCCCAGCTGTGATTCATAACCTGTGGCAGATATGTGTCCTGTTCATGTTTACATGAAGAATGAAATACAGGACAGGCGAGTAGTCAAAGGCTATTTCAACTGGCTTATTGGTAGTGGCCCATCACAACGTTTGTTGAATATTGTGTGGTAGTATTACTCTCCTCTCTGGAGATGGAAGCCCTATTTTTTTGAACAAGTCTGCAAACAGTCCTAACTTACCACAACCCAATAAAACCGTTGATATCTCTTCCCACACTGCTCATATACACGCTGTCCTCTAGAGACTGTTCCCATGGTGATGTGCTAGCATAACTAGGATTGATCCACTGAGTGCAGAAACTGGGCCATCCCGCTGAGGAAGTTCAACACCTTTCATTATTTTCAACACAGGCATGTGAGCAATAGCCCACACAATGGACAGAAACATAAACTGTGTCATTCCCAGCAGATTGTTTGCCTACACACGCACTCAATCTTTTGCCATTACAAATTTCCTGGCCTCACGTTATAGTGTGACATGTATGTTTACAAACAGATATACTGTGAGGCCCCACCATGATAAAGACCCCCCCCCCCCCAACCGTAGACTTCAATCAGCTGCTTCTGTGAAAGTGGGTCGGAGTCGAGATTGTTATTCAGTGACAAGCTGAACGTGTCAAGCTGATAGCATGGTATTATCTCCAACAACCTAAAGTGGCTGCAGTGACTTTAAACACTGCAATCATCTGGTACCAAGGCATCTCGCGACTGCATGCATTTATCTCTGTCACTTGTTGGAGGCTTTCCTGCCCCTGCTCAATACACCAAGTTCAGTTTGTGTTGGCACAATGCCATAAGGTTATGCAAGTCCTCAACTTTCACTCAAATGCACGTGCTGAGGAGTCGATAACACAGCTCGTTTCGCAGTATCAGTGTTTCCAAGTGTTTGCTTCTCACTGGAATATTGAGCTGCTTGAGTTTTTGCCACGGTTGCGGAAATGCACCTCCAATTCTCCCACTGCCTTTAATCTAGAGGAAGTTGGTTTATTGGGATCAGCCAGGCTCTTCCAATAAGCCTTCCCTTCCAGCCATAGACCAAGTGCATCACAGGCATGTGTTGAGGAATGTGTCAATGTACTTGAGGAATCTAAAGTTAAACTTGTGAGGTTGCTTAGAGGCTCTCCAAGGCCATGGTTTGAGAAAGTAAAGGAAAGCTATCACCAATGACGTTGACACAAATAGGCTTATTACAACTGTGAAATTCATGTTCATATTATTAGACATGCTGTGGTTCGGCAGTTTTAACATAACTAGCATTTTGTGCATTTTCCAACATCTTAACTTTAGTTTGTTTTTATGAGCATATTGTGAGCATTGAAATAAAGTATCAACATGATGTAATTGATTTAAACTTACTCCCCACAATACTATCTGTCTATTTGTTTCACTTTTCAGCCTCTGCTTTTGATAACCCTCGCTCTGTAAACAATATGCTAGTTTCTTGACTCTTGGCTGCAAGAGCGTTTATTGCCAAGTATTACTCTCCTCTGTGTACGTTCGGATTTCACAAGAAAATGTCATGCATCAATATAGGTGGTCTGATGTTTTATTTACTTACTGTCTATTGCCTTGACTCACATTTTATGACTTCACTGTTCAACCAAACAACCTTATCGCTATCCAAGAATCTGAATAATTTATGTTTGTCACAGACTGATACAAAACGAACTGTTGTCATATCCAAATGAAGTGTAGAATTAAGTGTCATTTGTGCAGAAGTCTACCTTTTCTGTATTTTATTCAGAAGAAAAAAACAAATAAAATTACAGTTATAGAGACAAATGTTTTATTTCAGTGTATTTTTATCATCAGGCAGTCAGTGTCTTGTGATCCGATGAGCCTTTTCTTCCATTGACAAAGTAAAAGGTAGAAGGAATGACATGAAGAACGTGGGGGCTGGTGGGGAATGCAAGTAACCAAGGCTGCCCTTGACTTACCATTGAGTGTCAGAGTGCCAGCAACACTCATCACTATCAACACACTCATTACAAGAGCTGCCCGTAGCCTAAATGTCGGAGCATGTAGGCCCATCCCCTTTCTGAGGCAAGCTCTCATACTCAGCCATGTTTCACTTCCTCACGTGTCTGGGACTGAGGGGGAGGGCTTATGGATGCACTGGAAAATGGGATGTTAAGTTGGTCTAATAACACTGTTGAGATTTCCCCCTCACAGAAATTTCAAGGCATTCCTCACACCACAACTTTTACCCCCTAATTTCTGCTGTCCTGTAAGTGTCCTCCTGGGATGGAAGGAGTATCTCAACAGTAATTTAAAAGGCCATGAACCTGACCTTGCCTACAATACATGGCAATACACGGCATGTTAAAAAGCCGCCCCGTTTGAAACCAACCAGTTCAGGCCACCTTAAGCATTCATTCTTTCTAATGTTCAGCAGTAGACAACTCCTCTGGTTGAAAAACAAATCTGATTTCATTGAAGTCTACTTGATTTATTCCCTCAGTAAACATTATAAACTTGACTTCATGGTTTCAATCGCTAGTTTCAAATCTTCTTCAATACAGCATGTTGTTCATTTAGTACATTATGATCCAATTTAGTGTAAAAAAATATGATAAAGTAGTGTTTGCTTTTAGGGCATAGCTACCTTGTGATGGACAAGTCGCTGGAAGTGGTGCATGCTTTTGTCCAAAAATGTTCATGTTCATATTTTTTCAGTTCATGAAGGTTAATTGTAACATTTTGGTTGCTTAAAAATCTTGTTCAGCGTTCGATTGTGCTGAAAGACACTCTCATGAGTCACAGTTACGGATGCACCTTGCTAACCAGGCTAGCTAGCTAGCATTAGTTGGTGACTTAGCGGTACCTGGGCCTCGCCCCTTTTGGTTGATGGGGGGAAAAACAGCATCTACAAATGCAGCTCTCACCAACCTTCAAGTGGTGGGTGTTTTGGCCTCAGGTGACAGTAATGAGTTGAACAAGACAATAGAAAACACCAAAGTGGCTTTAAACGGAGGTGTTTCCAGACAGCATGTTTCAGTTTTACAAGAGGGTCAGTACCTTGAGGGTCAGTTAAGGCAGGATCAATAAACCGCATCAGAAGAACTAAATACCAATTCCAATATCTGATTGATAGAGAGTACCAATCACATACACAACACACTGTTCGGCTGTGACTGGTACCAGTAACGTGTCTGGTGTACTAGATTTAAAATAAGAAGAACACATTTCACCATGACATTTTTGCAAGTGCTGATGCATTTGTACAAGGCTGGATTTCCAGAGGCTTCTGCTGCGTCTCTGGTGGGTGGAGTTTACAATGACTCTTGTGTTTGTAGAAGGCCACCGTTATACAATGTGCACGGAGGAGGTTGTTGGACGTTGCGTCACTGCTCTGTTTCATAGCTGGGTGGAGGGCCCCGTGGTGCACCCTGGATCTATTGTCTTGAGGCACGGACCCATGACATGAGAGGGGAAGCCGTGCTGAGCTGACATAACACTGACGCATCAACGAAGCGAGGGTGACTCGGCTAGAAAGTCGGCAACTCATACACATGAACACACACTTTCTTGTAGCTTTCATACTGAATATATAACCCTAGTGGGATTTGTAGAGTCACGGTTTATCCTAAGAAACAACGTTGAAGAGTTCAGTGCTTTAGCACTGTGATAGAGTGTAAATGGCCCCAGTGTTGAGGCCCACTCTACACATTTGCAATCACACAAGTAAATCCTTCACACGATAATAGGACACGGCAACGGTAGTCTTTCCCGAAAAATGGACCGGCCAACGAAAAAGTTGAACCTGTCTCAGCTGTTGCCACAGTACAGTGTACCATCTTTGGGAATGACATGTATTGGTCAGTCAAACCTGTGTAGGTGCCTATTCCAGTAGAAGACCTTGTATTATGTACAACTGTGCCTAGAAAAATCTGTAAAACGGTTGACAGGACACCTCAAACAAGGGCAGGTATTTTTTGTAGTATGAAATGTCAATCAATGATTTAATATTAGTACTTTCCCAGAGCTTAGAAAATATATTTTATTTGTGTTATGTCATCGCACGTGTAGTTTTTAGGTTGGGTCAGGGAAGGAGACAGTGGACAACCCATATGAATATCAGGAAGTTTTTGGCATGTTTTTAGGGTGAGCAGCTTTCACTGGAATTATCTTTGGTACTACAACTCAAAGATGTATATCCCTGGACCATATGCCATATTCTCACCAGTACTTGTAGCAACATTGTCACACTTAAGCAGCCCCTTGTACTTTTACATTGCGTTGACATCCACTGCACTGCAAGTACCTATGCCTCCCGTCTATGGTGCCACCTAAACTCACCCTTCAGGGTTACCTAGCTTATTGCTGAGACATGAAAACGAAAGTCGGAATGGTACAATCAAAAATAAATGGCTTGTGTGCAGTTTCGATTGCCTTCTCGCCCTTTTAAAATGCCCTGCTGTATTTGGTCTCCACTGCCATTTAAATTTGCAAGCATACGATTAAACTAATAGTGCAACCTTCAGCCTGTCTTCAAAGTAACAAGTACATTGAAACAAAATGTCCTCAGCGAGTGTTTAGCTTTCGAGTCGAGTATTTTTCCTGTTCACCCCTCCCCCCTGTTTTCTCTCCTTCCTCTTTGTTTGCTCGATCTGCTTGATCCTCTCCTCGGTGCCTTGTCTCCTCCCAGCGACAGCTACGGCTCTGTGATTGGCCAGTTGCGAATAGAGGCGGGACTTACTGGCTCCATCTGCTGTTTTTCTAGCTGGAGGATCAGTTCTGTCGTCACTTTCAGTAACAGCCACACGACGGAAACGACCGTCGCTTGAAAACGGTTTAAGCAGCTCTAAAGCTGCGTAAGTAGCGTCTTATTACACATTCAAATACGGAGATTATCCAACACATCCGAGGAGTTTTTAAAAAAAACGTGTCCTTCGTAAAGGAAAAGAGAGGGAATAAGGGATTTTGTCGTTGCCTCTGTCCTTCCTGTCCAGCCCTTTGTTTTTCCACTGCTGTGCTTGTGCAAGGCGACCAGTAGCGCCCCCGCGCGAGCTAACAGAGAAGAGCTCGAGGATAGGGAGCCAAACGAGCGGCCGAGCCTCTTGCCTCCAGAGCGACGTGGTGGGGCCCCTCAGCTCACTAGTCCAATGCGGAGTGAGGATGAGTCCCGCTCTGGAAGCCCTCATGCAGGCAGACGGGACTCCGTATCCCGGAAAGGGGGTGATGCTTGAGCCCTTCGTGCACCAGGTGGGAGGACACTCCTGTGTGCTGAGGTTTGGGGATCAGACAATATGCAAGCCCCTCATTGCCCGGGAGCACCAGTTCTACAAGAGCCTCCCCCCAGAGATGAGGAAGTTCACCCCTCAGTATAAAGGTAAGACCCCCCATCCCAAATCAAAAAGCGATGCTGTATTAGTAACGGTACCTAGCTTCAACCATTTGTTTATTTTATCTTTGTGTATTCAAGCCACTCTTTGCTGAATTTAATATTATATGGCAAAAAAAGAAATAAAGAAACTGATCGCCAGTGGAGTGATCCACAAGTCACTGGAGGAGATTTCCGTGTACACAAATACACAGTTTCACCTAAACGCATGGATTAAAACATAGTGTTCCTCTGGTTGAGTCCACAGTGTCTCACAGTCCCAGCCAGACAAAGACACCTAGTACCTCCTAATGCAGAAGTCTGGAGGTGGTCACAGGGCAGAGGTAAGACACACTGGTACCTGACTCCTCAGTAACGCAGCGTGGGACCATAAAAATACCCTGAATGAGGAGTGGGGTTTTGTTGGGATCGTAGAGGACTTGTGGGGCCTGTGACACTTACTCCATTACACACAATAACAAGAGGAGCTTTGCTTTTTTTTAAAGAACATAGTCATTTGTGGTGATCATTAACTTATAGCTAAAGACATTTAAAAGGACATTTCAGTGACATCTTGTATAAAGAATAAAGTTAGGGAAATACTTGAAAGCTTTGAGACATTAGTAAAATGATCGTAACACTGTCTGTATTAACTGTTAAGCATGGAGATGGTGCAGACGGTTTCTATTCCAAGATGACGACATCAAAGCCAGATTTGGCAAACATAACTTTTGAACCTCCATAAAACAATACTCACTGATAGCGATCTGCAACTACGTCAAACTCCTGTTATTATGTTACGGCCAATCGGGCGATAACAATAGTAATTGATGCACCGACTATACCAATTCATGAGCCCCTCTTGTGCATTAAGTCAGAGTGACTCATAAATTCCCACACTCACTGAGGTGGTGTGATGATGACAGAGCAGCTCTGAGTGGACAGCACAGTCCATAGGGAAGAGGCAGGGCCTCCTGCAGGGAGGTGATGTCAGAGCGCATGGCGTCAGCCAGGCCCCGGGCTGCAGAGGAAACATGGACGCTGGGTCCTCGGGCCCACCGTTTAATACGCTAAAACAATCCAATGCATTTTTACAACATTGGTTTGGTGAGGTTGTTCCTAAATGGCTGTTAATTATCTGCTATCCAGAGGTTGTTTGTATAAACCACTACTTGTGCTGTAGGGTGCAAAGTGTATCATGTATTGACTTGGATGCTGTGTCCATATCTCTGCCACTTTCTCTGTCGGTCAGTTTCGTCCACATCCTTCCTTCCTGTCTGTGGTTTATCTGTGTCAGCCGCTGCAGCTGTGATGTTTATTCTCAGTGCTACACCTCCCCCACCTGGCACCACACAGGCCCTTTTAGGGACTTTTACCAGGGACAGGGGGTCTACTGTAGTGCCCGTGGGTCATGTTATAAATTATCATTGGCATTAAGGTAGACTGTGTTTCATTTCTAGCCCTTCCACCTGGTTTGTGTTTACGTTTGTGAAACTGGTTGATGCTCAACTCTAGACAAACTGCCAAACATCCTTAAATGTTCTTGTTTCTTTTAAGTCCTGTGTTATGAACTGTGTACACAGACTGATTGTCACTGAATCATGGTTATGTACTGATCGATGCATGTTGTATGTGGAAAGAGAGAACTGTGCTTAATTGTCTCATGTCATTGCAGACTGCTTGAAACTCTGTATAAAGACTTGTGTGTTTTCATGAGGATGTTGAGCAATTGCTTAATAAATGTCCTGCTGAGTTTGACACATTTCAGCCTTGTGTGGTATTTTGTCTCTTGTTTCCTGAATAACGAGTTATTACATGATTGTTTGTGTTCTGACATATATCAAATGCTCTGATTGTTAATATCCTACTTTCCACTTCCGTCTGTCACATCCATGGTCTAAACCTCCATATAAAATGCTTATGCGTGTGTTTGTGCATGTGGAGATGTGAATATGCAGATGGCTGTATGAATGTGTCAATATCTTTGTGGAAATGTGTTTTTAAATGTGAATAAAAATAGATTTGGTCAGGCATATTCTCTGTAATTGGATAAATGATTACTCACTAGGGTACCCATATTTATAGATGATTACCACAATAGAATTTACTTCAGAATTCAGGACTAATAACGGCTCTCTGGTGCTCCTTGTCACCCTCTCTCAGGTGTAGTGTCAGTCAGTTTCGAAGAGGACGAGGAAGGGAACCTGTGCCTCATCGCCTACCCCCTCAGTGAATCTGGGGACCTGGAAAACAAAGATCCCTCAGCGGACTGTGAGCCCAAGAGCAAGATGCTGAAGTTGAACAACAAGAAGCAGTCCTCGTTGCTTCTGGAGAATGACAACTACAGCAAAGACAGAGCTCGACACGGCCGTAAAGAAGACAAGATCATGAGGTGAGGATGCTTGTTATAACACCATATTGTTTCATAAACTATGAGACACTTCATTCATAAGTTCTGTAACACCAATGCTGACATCGTTTCTGTGTTGTCACTTTTGCTAGTTATAATCGTGAAGAGATGCAGCAGCAGGCCGAGGTTCTCTACTTCAGCCTGGAAAAAGGCAACGTTGTGCCACAGATCAAACACAACCCCTGGAGTCTCAAATGTCACCAGCAGCACTTACAGAGGATGAAGGAGAACGCAAAGCACCGAAACCAATACAGTATCCTTTCATGAATAAACAGCCGGTACTGAAGTAGACAGATGGGTCTTAGATGTAAATATAAACACGCACAACGTGAGTTAGTTTAAAGGTCTTTTGTTGTCGTGTGATCCTTAACCCCCTTTCACAGAATTCATTCTTTTGGAGAACCTGACGTGGCGCTACACTGTACCATGTGTCTTAGACTTGAAGATGGGAACTCGCCAACATGGAGACGATGCATCCGAGGAGAAGAAAGCCAATCAGATTCGCAAGTGTCAACAGAGCACATCTGCTTCTATTGGAGTGCGACTTTGTGGCATGCAGGTACGGTAGAGTTGCATTCAAGTTTTTTTCCGTATTGGTTGCGTGTGGAGCTGTGGTGCTCATGTTTCTGTGTAACCTGCAGGTGTACCAGTCAGACTCCGGCCAGCTGATGTTCATGAATAAGTACCACGGCCGTAAGCTGAACCTCGCAGGCTTCAAGAAGGCGCTCTATCAGTTCTTCCACAACGGGTGTCGCCTATGGCGAGAGCTGCTGTCCCCGGTGCTGCGCAGACTCCGGGAAATGCAAGCTGCCCTGGAGGCCTGCGAGTCTTACCGCTTCTACTCCAGCTCCCTGCTCATCATCTACGACGGAGACCCTCCCAGGACTCGTGCTAGACCCAGACACCGTGGTGGGGAAGAAGGTGATGAGGATGAGCCATCTGATGAAGATGAAGAAGAGGAGGGGGCCTATGGTTTCCCTCGATCTTCCTCAGCAGGTGGCAGTGCTGGTGTGGCCGGAGGGAGCAGCAACAGTAGCAGCGGTCGCTCCTCCCACAGCACAGGAGAGGCCGGCAGCCCCGCGGTAGACGTGCGCATGATTGACTTTGCTCACACTACCTGTCGGCACTACGGAGAGGACAGTGTTGTGCACGAAGGCGAGGACAGTGGTTTCATTTTAGGCCTGCAGAACCTGATCTCCATTATCTCCGAGCTAGAGGATCACAGTACTGACTGAGGCTGGACGAGAGCCAACATGGTCTGAATTTCAAGCATGGGAAGAGCTCATTGATCTGAAACCCTGCTACACCGAGGTGCATCGCCCTTACGCCTACATGGGGGTCTGACCCTTCTCTGCTTGGAGGGAACCTCAGACACCCCGGGGTCAGAAGGGAGAGTCTGTGTGGTTGTCCCCACGCTCTCCCTCACCTGACAGAGGTCAGGGCGTCCTGTGCCCTTACTTGCACTTTTCTCTTTCTGGGACTGCTCCTTTTCTTTGTTATACTTAGTAGGAGAAACGTTGTGTGAGACGGCGGTCTTTCAACAAACACAGGGACTCCCGTAGCATCCTAGAACACCCCCCCCTCCCCCCCTCTCCTCCTCTGGTACAGAAGACTTTCCTTATTGTTAAGTTCTCTCTGAGAGAGAAAGAGCGAGGCAGAGATCATTGAAGCTCAAGTGTAGTTCTGGGAGCCTGATGTGGTGCTTTACCTGTGATATGACATGTTTGGTTTTTTTTGGATGAAGTTTGGACTGCCGGTCCGGCACAGCACATTACTAGTGGGGAAGTTGACTGTACAAGCTGACCTTGGCTGGCTAGGTCAGTACCCTTGTAGCAATTGAAAACTTGCGCTTTGGAGAAGGACATTTATTGTTTCTATTGGTCTCTCCTTCGACCCAAACATGGTTTGTGTGTCCACCGGGCACTTGTATTTACACTTTTTGGTGGAAGAACAAGATTATTTTGGTCTAGAAGAAGGGATTTGCCTTTTTTCAACAGTTGCTCTCCCCTGTACTTTTCTTTGCCTGTAAACGAAAGACTTTTTGAGAGGTTATTATCCTTGTTTTGTCACTGTCCTTGTTTTTGTCTGATTTCCTCCTCTTCATTCCTGAAACTTTGACTAAACAAAGAGAAAATATATTGATTAAAAACACTAGCTACAAAGACTATATCGAGATTATTTATTTGAAAGGATTGTTAAAAAAAAAAAATGGAACCCCCTACATTCCATATTACCACTCTATCCGCTCTGACACCAGCTTTGATTTATTTTGTTATTGCAAGACACAATGTTTCTCTTGTATACCTGTGTGTTAAGTGTCTTTAAAATAAAGGCATTCATTTGTTGTAAAAGCTACTGTCCACATTGTGTTCATTTATATAACAACATGTATGGAGAGTTCCTACTGTCAAATCATTTTAACTCACCCGGACCAATGGAAACAGTGGTCCAAGCATCTGATTTCTAAGCAGGTTGACTGCTGATGAAGATCTAGATTTGTGTGAACGTTATGTTCACACTGCCTGTGAATCAGCTTTAGATCCGTCGATTGTATTGCTTCAGCTGGCAGAAGAACGCTCACTTTACCCACAACAGAGGAAGAAGGTTTGAGTGCTTGCTCTTAGATCAGAAATGTTTTTCTCTGCAGTAAGATGGAATCTGAAGCCCAAACATCAAAAGGAAGAGCGAGACAAAACATGAGACTGATGATGTAGTTTAATGATGATGTTGATGTATGTGATCTATAATAAAGCTATTTGGTTCTGAGGTGATGGTATTAAGGACGTTACTAAACACTGACGTGTGTTTCTGTGCAATAACAAGGAGTTACATGTTTGCTTCTTTTATGTGTAATGTGTACCTAAGACAAAATCCATCCGCAGGAAAGTCTCTACCAAAGGAACAGGCTTTCTTTATTCAGGTTTTACCTTTGTTTGCACAATATGCTTGATATAGCGAAAATGCAAAGATTGCAAACCTCACGTTGCATGCGTCACCATAGCTACAGAATTCATTATTAAGCAGTTTAGTCGAGGTTTTTGTGCTTTGGTCGCCGTTCGGCGGTGACATCGGTGACAGATCGGCACTAGGGTTCAGATTATACACTTAAAACATGAAAAACTTCCAGTTAAGCCTGCTAAGCAGGAAGCATTGCAAGGTTTTAGCCAGCAGCCACATGTACCAACAGAAAACACCCTGAGCTAAGGAGGCTAAGTCCACAGAAATACTAGCTGTGTGGAAAGTATGTCTTGTATGCTGTGTTGCTTTTCAGCAACGTGGCACACCTGCTTTACTTAAAGGGTGGGGTTATTGGAGACATTTACAAAGGCTAGGTGATGCGTAGATGATAGCACGAGATGAGAAGGATGATCACTTCCTCTTTCTACATCTAAAAATAAACCAAACCTTCCCTGCTCATCTGCTGCCTGCATCAAAACAGATTCAGCTGAGTGTGCGTTCCTCCTGTATGGCGTGGACTCAAGCTTGTCCGTATGGTATTGATGATAAAGCCCCAAATATATTTGATTGAGGGAAGAAGACAGCTCTCTGTCCCCTGTGTAATGAGGCATGTCTTCACTCCATATGCTGATTTGTTTGTCTTTTTTGCATTTTCTTTATGAGTGGGTTAATTTGTCTGTGTTGTTTGTGTGTGTGTTGTGTTGTGGGACAGTTGCCTTGGTGACGAAACTGAATTTTGTTACATTACCATGGCAACAGCACTGGTATTTTTAGCATTTCTGCACCACAAAATGCAGGGGTGGCTCGGCCTCATTGCTCATACAAAAATATTTACAGAACCTGAATTAATGACACCTGGCATTGAACTGAATTTAAGTTGATGTCATGCTATAGAGGAGTAAAATGAAAAAAATGGTAGAACGCCTGCTTGATTTAGAAAATCTTGCAACAAAACATCAGTTAGGACGTTAGTGTTACGTGTTAGTGGATTAAAATAGTGGTTTTGCGATGTACTAAAAGATCGAGTAAAGCCTGAAGGCCCCAATAGCACACGGGTAAATGTGAATCATGATGTAAGAGCTGGTGTGATTCCTCTTACACCGATAATACCGTAGTAATGTAAGGCGGAGGTACACAGGCAGCTGTTTGTGTGTCTGTGATGGCATAATCGAGGCCTGTAGTAAAACATGTTGGTGTCTGAGCCCAAGGTATTACAGTCGTCACAGATCAAAGTTTATGGAATTTCTTATCTTCATTCTGGGCAACCCGAGCTTCTCTGCCTGATGGCTTTAAAGGGCCTTCTGTTGCCGACATGATCTCGTGCTACAAAAGAGAAGCCACTTCTCTGTCAAACAAACAAAACAGGATGTGAGAAACCATGTTTGAGTCTGCAGTACAGCGTGTGCTCTCTCGCTGTCCCTGCAGCAACAACAGAGAAGTGTAAGTAAGCTTTGAATAACCCAGACAGGAGCAAAGACACAGCTCTATATATTATACTCAACGTTTGGAAATGTAAGAGCTTTCAAGAACTTAAGTTGAAATATGGTCTGGAAAACCCAGTATTTCTGTCGTTACTTTCAGGACTATTTTATGAAAGAGGGGATGACTGATCCCAATATAAACCTTGTGTGGTCTTAGCACCAGGGGGAGAGCAGAGGAACCTTGGTGCAATAAAATATAAAATAAAAATTATAAAACAGAGCTAAATATTGTATTTTAGATTAAGAATGATACAACATGTATATAACACCGTGCACGACGACTAACTCATACGTTTGGAGATAGTTTGGCTGGAAGAATCTAACCAGGTTCTCCATTACACCCCAGATCAAAAGCGGACCGCTAACCGACCAACGATCATGCTGGAGGCTCTGTGGTGATCTGGAAGCCAACCATACTCTTGAACAATGTAACCATAAAAGACACTACGGGGCATGACATTCCAAACAACTGTGCTGTGCCTCAGGAACGATAAAGAGGTCAAAGAACAGATAGATACCTGGCACGCATTTTGCTCATAGCCAGCCAAAGAAATAATTAAAATGGTGTAAAGATGATCCTCCAGGGAAAGAGCAATGATTTATATTATTCAAGAAGTTTATTATTCAATGGAAAAATTGCTTACCTGCTGAAAGGCAGAGAAAATACTTTTTTACAAGAAATGGGATCATTTACATGAACAGCTTAAATATGAAATAATTGGAAAAGAGAATGTGTATTTCAATGTATGCAGGTTAAGATCCTACACAAAATGTCAGCAGAGCGATCAGATAACAACACACAGCCACCAGGGGGAAGGATAAAATGACAGTTGGTCAGAGGAGATCATTTATGATACCATAGACCTGAACACACTGTGCTCACATCTGTTGGCCCACCGCTGTAGCAGTAGTAACCCTGCTGACACTGTTTTAATATAGTCTTATCACCTCCTTAACCTTTGTCCCTGACGGCCTGTCTGCCAAGTCACAAGATAGATGGATAGATAGATAGATAGATAGATAGATAGATAGATAGATAGATAGATAGATAGATAGATAGATAGATAGATAGATAGATAGATAGATAGATAGATAGATAGATAGATAGATAGATAGATAGATAGATAGATAGATAGATAGATAGATAGATAGATAGATAGATAGATAGATAGATAGATAGATAGATAGATAGATAGATAGATAGATAGATAGATAGATAGATAGATAGATAGATAGATAGATAGATAGATAGATAGATAGATAGATAGATAGATAGATAGATAGATAGATAGATAGATAGATAGATAGATAGATAGATAGATAGATAGATAGATAGACAGACAGACAGACAGACAGATAGAGAGAGAGAGAGAGAGAGAGAGAGAGAGAGAGAGAGAGAGAGAGAGAGAGAGAGAGAGAGAGAGAGAGAGATACACTGCAGCAGCATCAACAGGTCTCCACTGTTCTGGATATATAGATGGTAGGGAGGAGATTGTTGTCTTGACCTCATTGCAGCACAACAGTATGTGTCACTTTTACCCCATGTGAACAAGATCGACGAGTCCTGAATGTTGAGGTTGCATACACAGTACACATACAGACACTGGTGCTCTGTCACTTTTCTTTTGGTCAGGACCAAATGTGAGCTGGGATTATGTAACTCCTCAGTGGTGTCGCAGGCTGTTTTGTCTCATTTCTCAACAGCTGCCATCCGAGGTTGTGCCAGGCCCTCGGCAGCTGCTCTCAAAGTGTTTTTGTGTCACCAAATCCTCAGGAGTCTGTTGTCTTTCAACAGAAAGCGTCCTTCACATATTTGTAGAGATGGGTGATAAGTGCAGTGACAGGTGTACCCGAATCATGCCAGGCAAATGTCCGACACTCCTCCCTGTAGGGGCCAAGCGTTCAGGCCTGTATAGCTGAGATAGAGCTGAATACAGGCGCCAGGTCAGTCACTCATTCTTTGTGAAGCGTCGCCACTATTCACCACATTACAAAGTCCCTTCGGTCTTTTCCTCTTTCAATCTTGAGCATGAATTGATGTCAAGTACGTCACTGTATCACGCAGGACACATGCATGGAAGTATTTGTTATGTTTCTCCACTAAATTATTCAGGTTTTCCGTTAATTTGTCACCTGTCTGTATGTTCTAGTTAAATAGTTCGATAAAGTGAATAACATTCAAGTCAGTCAACAAGGACAGCGAGACTCTTAGAGGTAAAGAAGAGGGATGTGCGTGTTGCTGAAGCTTTGAGCCTGATTTTAGCAGCTGATATTTCTGAGCACTAAATATGAGCGTGAGTAAGTGTGAGAGCATGTGAGACCTTTATCGAGCAGTCGAACCACCCGACAAGACGAAGAAAGATATTTGAACCCACATCAGAGCACATGCACACTCATTCTCCCTGCATCAACCGCAGTGACGTGTGCGAGTATGTGTGCTAAACATAACCCAGACAGGACAAGACAGGCAAAGAAGGCTATGAGTGTACGTTTAGTAGTCTGGAATAATCTGGATTAAGCACGGTTAACTCTTGCAGGGTTATGTTGTGACTTGCCACTCGCACCACATTCTCCTGTCGGTGGGGTTTTTTCGGTTCCCTGCTCTTTAAAACACAGCTGCATTAATCCTCCTCACATACATTTTCCACTTCATACATGACGTGACACCAGACTTTTTCCATGAAGTAATTGCAGAGCCGATAGATGGATTATAATGAGTGGGCGGAGGACGTTTCAATGAAAAAGCCTCTGCAGCTGGATTCCTTTTGATTACTGTAATAAAGGTTATAGAAGTGAACTCTGACAATGCTTTCATGTCATGGTGGCTCATTTATAACTCTCGGAGGAATTGCCTTGCTTTTAAAAGACAAAGTAGATCTTCATTATGTGTGGTATTGTTTCGAGTGATACTTTAGAAATGTTCTTTTCGGGTAGAGTTGTCCTTAAACTGTATTTGTTTAAGTTTTGCAGAAGCAAAGCTTTAGCTGTTTTATGTTTTCAGCATTTTAGACACTTTGCAATTCATTGTGTTGAAACAAGAGACCACTCATCTGTGATGGGGTCTTTTGGCTGTCATGGCTGTGTTAATGTTAAGAGCATGAACGTCAGGGGTCCTTGAAACAGGTCGCATGAGACAGTTACATTGAAGCTGCACTGAGAACAGCTGTTAGCGTGAGATTAGCAGGATGACAAAAGCAAACACAGCAAAGGCCTCTCTGCTCTACACCTTTTAGGATTTGAAAATGTTATTTACAAATCCTCAGCTACAATTTAGACATCCCATGTCACTTTTTTCTGTATCCCCCCCCCCCTAGATGGAAGGCAATGTGTTCAATCATGACATATCTCAACATCAATTGGATGGATTAGCATTTTGTCCAGAGGTTCATGTCCCCCTCTGGATGTAATAACTTTAGTGATTGCATTTTCATCGAGCTGCTTCATCAGGCAAAAAAATAATTTGCCCAATACTTTGGATTATGACCATAAACCTGAACTAATGAAATTTCCATCCGTCTCAGCTTTGCCTCATGTTCAGTGCTAGTTATCACATTTTAGCATGCTAACATGCTAAACTAAGACGTGATCAGGATAAACATTATACCTGGTAAACATCAGTATGCAAACATTGTCATTGTGAGCGTTTTAACATGTTAGCATTTAGCTCAAAGCTACAGCCTCACATAACCGGTAAATTGTAGACTCTACGCGTAGCTGTGTTTTAGCTTTCTAGATTAGGGTTGTCAGCTCCACACCGACTCACACACACAGCCTCACTACTGTGGTCTACCCAAGAGAGGTTGTCCTTCAGGAGCTCCTCTCCTCTTATCCACCGCTGACCGCGATTGTCCACAGCCGCGTCCAATCAGCCACTGCAGCTTGCATCCGGGACAGAGGGTGCCACTCGAGAAGACAGAGGGCGAGCACAAACACAACACGTGGGCACATAACACAGATAGACAGAGACACAGATAGAAAGTCAGAGAGACAGACATACAGAGTCAGAGAGACAGACAGTCAAGCAGAAAGTCAAAGAGAGATTGTAATCATTGGGCCGTTTATCAAACAGTTACAAACGTCCTCTTTATCCGATCCACCACCACCAGAGGCTCATAGAGGTTTATCCAGGGACTTAAACCGTTACAAAAGTCCTCTTTATCCGATCCACCACCAGAGGCTCATAGCAACTCATATGCAACCCTTTATCAACTATCAATCTCTCCTTTATGGTATGAATAAAGAGTCAGGCAGAAAGTCAAAGAGACAAACAGTCAGGCAGAAAGTCAGAGAGACAGACGGACAGAAAGTCCGACAAAACATCAGAGGGACAGACAGAGTCAGAGAGACAGAGTCAACCAGAGTCAGGCAGAAAGTCAAAGAGACAGACGGACGGACAGAAAGTCAGAAAAAAAATCAGAGGGACAGACAGAAAGTCAGACAGACAGAGTCAGAGAGACAGACAGAGTCAGAGAGACAGACAGAGTCAGACAGACAGAAAGACAGAGTCAACCAGAGTCAAGCAGAAAGTCAAAGAGACAGACAGAAAGTCAGACAAAAAATGAGAGGGACAGACAGAAAGTCAGACAGACAGAGTCAGAGAGACAGACAGACAGACATACAGAAAGACAGAGTCAACCAGAGTCAAGCAGAAAGTCAAAGAGAGATTGTAATCATTGGGCCGTTTATCAAACAGTTACAAGTCCTCTTTATCCGACCTACCCCCACCAGAGGCTCATAGAGGTTTATCCCGCCTCTTATCAAACAGTTACAAGTCCTCTTTATCCGACCTACCCCCACCAGAGGCTCATAGAGGTTTATCCCGGGACTTATAAAACCGTTACAAAAGTCCCCTTAATCCGATCCACCACCAGAGGCTCATAGAAGGTTATCCAGGGACTTAATAGGGAGTCATATGCAACCCTTTATCAACTATCAATCTCTCCTTTATGGTATGAATAAAGAGTCATGTAAGTCTGAATGTAAACGTAGACAGCAATATATAACGCTCACGTTACTTTGAAAAGTGCTTATTCCGTTTAACAGACAGAAAATAAACTATTAAATTTAAGTAATTGGCTTTAAAGTGAATCCTATGAGGGCCCATGCACTCAAAGGGACGGTTTGATAATATAACAACTCCCCACACACGCAGTATTTGCTATTTTACTGTCATCTATGGACATTGAAAACAATACAACACTGTCAGTCCTCCACATTGACCTCTCTTGCCCACATTGTGGAGTTTGATGTCAGCTAGTTAGCCTAGCTAACTTAATGTACGAGCACATTTGCGCTAACGTTAGCTTAAAACTCGGTCAGGTTAGCCCTCTGCTATTCGGTATTTCAAGACACAAAAACAACTGGAGTGTATGTTGAACAACAATATTAAGTTATTCGAATTATTCTTTTCTGCTGAAATGCCAAAATTTGGTTTCATAAGTGATTTAGAGAAACCAGGCTGTCGAGAAGTGCAAGATGGCAGCACGTGAAACTCCTGATCAGTTTGAAAGGAGAAGGAGGGGGCGGAGCTTATCAGAGTACAGAGTTCTTTCCAGAGTACACTTGTCGCAGTGAACAATGACATCAACACTGGGGAGCGTTTTACTCTTGCTGTTGTTGTAATAACTCTGAAATTGTCAATGTACTTTGACACTGTATATTATACACTGAAAAGTTTAACTCTGATTATTTTCACCAACACTGGCCGATAAATTGGTAGTAATTACTCTTGCCTTTGTTGTAATGACTCTGAAAGACTCCATATACTTTGACAATGCATATTTGACACTGGGGAAATTACTGTGTACTCTTTGAAACATTAATAACCAGAGTGCAGGAGAACAACAGCAGTGTTCTGCAGAGTACAAGGCTGATGCTTCACTCAACTCAAGAAATGTATTTGTCAATATCGTAATTCATTTCTGATTTTAGGAATTATTAATGATATGCTCATTGATATTGATTAAAAAAGTATAAGCACCTTTCATTGATGTCCATCCAAGAGCAGTGCTCGACTATCAAATGGCCACACAGCGCAGACTTAGTCTGCCCTGTTGTTGCCTTTTAAAATAAGTTCATCCGAAATGAATTATGTTTGTAAAACACACTAGAATCAACCAGAAGAGACTAATGCAGCCTGCAATGAATATAGTTTTCATTAGCCAAACTATAAATATATATAAAGTAAATATATAAAGTTAAATTTAAAAGAAAAAGGCTCAATAATTACTTGTAGTTTTATCAAACAAACTGGAGAAAGGGGGTTTGTTCAGTGCAAAACAGGCTTAAGAGACGACACAAAATATCGCCCTTAAAACCTGTTGCCACTCTGACGGTCAGAGTGGGAACGGCAAGTTATGTCTGGTACACAACTGCTCCATTCAAGACAGGTACTGATGCTATATCTCATTATAAACCTGCGGTTCTTGTGATTTGATTCATGCAAACCATTTCAAGATACAATCACAACAGCAGGTAGAGTTAACGTCTCTGTCAACCATACACTTGGGGG
This sequence comes from Melanostigma gelatinosum, assembly GCF_949748355.1. Taxonomy (NCBI): domain Eukaryota; kingdom Metazoa; phylum Chordata; class Actinopteri; order Perciformes; family Zoarcidae; genus Melanostigma; species Melanostigma gelatinosum. The sequence goes on along the minus strand of NC_136636.1, from coordinate 13,543,364 downwards.
CTGATCGTCGATGGTCACGCAGCTAGAATAACAGCTGCTTCCTCCACATAAATGCAGACTTTTTACTGCACAACAGCTGCTAGTACGCAACAGGTAATACAGCGTGCACAAAACCGGCGCTCCATGTACGGCTGATAGCGTCTCCGGACTTGGGAATTGTCGCTGGTTGCCCGGCTGTTTGTTTTCTTCCGGGTACGGGTCACGTAATAGTGAGTGTGACGAATCAGGGACGGAGACGTCATGGTTGCCAAGAACCAATCCAGTAGCGAACACGGGTGTGGGCTTAATTTGTTTCTAAGCACATCCGTGTCCGACCGTCTACACTCAACCAAAACCCCGGAGTTTTCAAATACCTCCAACCTCGGCGGAGTTTTCAGGCTCCCCCGTTTAAGATGCTCCAAAACTCCGGCGTAGTGTGGCTGCTCAGTGTAAACGCAGCAAAGATGGAATAAAACTGGAGTAGTGTGGACTAGGCATAATACTGTGTGAGAAAATATCTGCTGGGAGGAGTTATAGTTCTCTGATCTGTGAATGTTTATGTAACCTTGTGCATGAGGTCAAGGACACAATGTTCTTCTGTCTGCTGGATCACATTTAAATCCACCAGTTATAACCCACCGACCGTAACCCCTGACCTCTTGTACAGCAGATATACTTCATGAATGTTGTGGTAGAGAATCAGTATGCTGTGGGTCGCCAAGAGATCAGAGTATCTGAATCACAGCAGTGAATGCTGCTCAAACATCAGAGCGTAGTCCTGGTCAACAGTGAGCGACAGTGAACGCAAACAATCCACCTTATAAGGAAAACCAGTCATTCAAGGATTAATTAAGAGGACAGAGAGAGATGTAGAGGCAGAGCAATCTAAAGAAGTTTCTCTTGACAGACCAGTTTGGTACAGTTTTTCCACAGTGGAAGCAGACAGACAGGAGGAGCTGGATGAGAAAGCTGAGTAGAGAGTGACTCACTCTGCTCCGTCTCATGGTGATCTTGTGACTCTGTACTCCGACCCTTGTTTATGTATCCACTGTCACCCCATCCCTTACAAGAACCTAATGGACAATCCAGGGAGGTGGCAGAGAACATAATATTCTCCTGTCACTGTAAAAATCAGATAGTGGTCTTTCCAAAGTCCTTGACGTCCCAGTAATCTACAGGCGTGATACTCTGGTTTACACACACATACTGTAGATTTGAGGATAACACAACAATTCAAACACAAACAAAATTGTTCAAATTAGTGGTGAAAGTGGGTCTTTTGATCTCGCTCATGGGAACAGAGATTGAGTGTGTGATGAGTGACCTGGTTTCGATGGAGAGTGTTAACTGGTGTACAGAACAAGAGAGTGAAACACTCGTCTCTTGCATCAGAGGAGAGTGAACTCTCCGGGACAAAACAAAGAATGAAATGAATGTGAGGAATAATAAAGGGCTGGAGAGTTAAAGAACAATCGTAACAGTTAAAGGAATTCAACATTTCTTCACGTTACAGCAAAGTCAAAGACTCTTATGCAACACCAGCTGCCAAGTAACATTTGTATATGTCCATGTGCACACTGGCAAAGAGAAGAATTATAATAAGAGTGTGTAAACTTGAGATATGTGGCTGTCAGTAACGTTGACATTACTTAAAGTTAAGAGATTGTGGAACAATATGTTGTTTTGACAGTTTGCCGATTCACTTTCTCCCTGATAGTTAAAAGAAAAGATACCACTTTTATATTTGTTTGTTCAGTATGAAACTGGTGCCAGCAGCTTGAAACACCTCTAAAGCTAAATAATCAACACATTATATCTTGTTTGTTTATCTGTTAAAGAACAAACACAACAATTGGCTGTTTTACAAGGGGTTATGTAAGTGTCCACTAGTTGCCAGCAGAGCCAAGCTAGTTGTTTCCCCATGTTTCCAGTCATTGTTGTGCAAAGCTGTAGCCTTACAGCTAAGACATGAGAGTATATCTTCTCATCTCAGCAAGAGTCAACAGGAAAAAGAGATACGATAAAAAATATCTTTACCTACACAAACTTTTGGTACTTTTGGTCTCATTTAGACATCTTGAGTCTTACTTTAACTGCAAGTGCCATATTTTCCCTTTACTCAGTCACTCTAGTGATGACCAGAGACTCCTGTGCAGTTTGACTGGAACGTACCGGTATTAACTGTGTAGCCTGGGGCCAGTTCTGTGTTTGCTCCTTGAGTTGATGTCCTCAAAATGTGAAGAATTGGTTTCAGGTATGACATGATGAAGTATTCTCCAGAAATGGCACCAGCAGTGGAGGGATAAGTCAATTTAATCAAGTACAAATTTAAGGTGTTTGTACTTTACTTGAGTATGTCCATCTTTTTCAACTTTATACTTGTACTCCACTTTATCTCAGAGGCAAATATTGTATTTTTTACTTCACTACATTTGACTGACAGCTCCAATTATAAGTTACGTTCACATTTTTCAAATAAACTGAAGGATTAAGTATGCCTTTGCCCACCTTACAGCAATTCACACATTTTATGAATGCACAAAAAGTACACACAAAGTATATACTTTTTTGATTTTTACTTTCAACTCTAATTAGTACTTGTGTTTTTGGTATTGGTTGCTTTGCACTCGACGCGTGTGGTTTTGGTTGTGTACTGCTGCTGTAACATGACAGCTTCCCCCCGGAGTTAAAGTAAGTATATCCGTTTATCTATCGATACATCTCTAAACAGTATATGAAGTATTTAAAATGACCACCACCTTAAACATCTACAGCAGTAAAATCCAACTTACATATTTATGTTGCAGTATTATGACTCCACAAATATAATTAATAATAGTAAAACTGGCACTCACAGTTTTTCTGCATTATGAGTACTTCTACTTTTGGTACTTAATGAAAATAATCTAGTTAAGTATGCTGATAATGATACTTTTACTTAAGTTTTTGAATACAGGACTTTTACGTGTAGTAGAGTCATTTTATATTGTGTACTTTTACTTGAGTAAATGCTCTGAATACTTTACTCTGGGCATCAGTGAGTTTCTGGAGAGTATGCAGAGACCTGTACACTGCTCTCAGCACACCTGAGTCCTGCAGTGTAAGAATCAAATGAATACCCCGTCTATCAACAGACAAAGCCTTAGCTGCAGCTTTATTCAGTTGGAGGAGCCTCTACCTCATCTTTTCCCTGGTGCCTCAACACTATGGGCACTCTGTTTTCAGGGAGTGGAAGAGGAAGACTGAGCTCTTTATCTGCTGTATGTGCCGTTATCCTCTTTCAACTATGAGAAATGCTTCGGCAAATTTTTATGACATCCTGTTGACTGATACTCGATCCTTGTTTACTGCATTAAAGAAGGAAAGATAAAAGACAAAAATAAAGGAAGGTACTTCAAGCAAATCTTCTAATCATAAACACATTTCAAATACAGAGGGCTCAGAGATAGAGTGAGACATCTAGGACATAATATCATACTGCTGTCTCTGCTGCTTCTTCGGCTGTTGGTGCAAAGTTTATATTGTTGTATAACTCTTAATAATATTTGACACCAATCACCGTCTCTCAAAAACAATAATTGATGTCACATGATAATCTTTACAAATAAAATAGTCATAGCAGGGCTTTTGCATGGCATTTATTGACATTGTCAAGTGCTCCTGTCATTTTGTGCACCCCTTCATGCGTTTGTGGTTCTGACTTTGTTAACAGTCTGGTATGAGAGAAACTCTGTCTCTGTCAAACTGTCTTCAACAGCCTGCATTTCCTGAACTAGACCAGAGATCCTTTTCAGGTCACTGCTGCTCTCTGGTGGAGACATGAATGTGGAATAGTAAACAGTCCTCAGATCCTCCACTTACTGTCAGCAAATGTAGGAATACGGTGTAAAAATGATGATACAGTTCCTGCATTCAAAGTAAAGAAGTCTATCAAAAAATACATTATTGTTATTCACCGATTAAGTTGACTGTGTGTTATACACTGTAACTCTAAAAAAGTAACATGTTTGCAGTCGAACGGAAGAGGCTGGTTCTTTAAATCGTTGTTCTTCGTGTCCGTAATGGTGACGTGTCTCTTAAACTTCCCCTCCTCCTCTTCCTCCTCCTCCCCGGTGGCTCAGTCAGTAGTGAGTTTCAGTCTGGTCAGATTTACACAGTAAAGGAGCAAGTAGGAGGACAGCTGGGACATCATGGGCAGTGAGTATGACTTTGGCACACGAGTTGTATGAGACTGTTACCTATAGGCTGTGTAGTAACACCCTAAATATAGTTTTAACTGTTTTGTTCAACTTAGCTCAGTTAGCTAACGGTATTAGCGCTTGCCATTGGTAGCAGGCTAGCTTACGATGCTAACAGCTAGCTAGTTGGCAGTTGCTTTTGTACTATTGAGAGACTTCTGTGATGGGAAATTGTAGGTAGATTCAAATAAACAGCCGGTCAATGTTTGTGAAAGCTGCATTTCCTGCTTGGATTGAGATTTTAGAACTGTCACGGTGGGTTTTTTTGTCGGCAAGATTATCTTCAAAGCTAACGTGCTAGCCACTCATTCAAAGACATTGACAGTCTAGTGATGACGACGCATAACACAACCGGTGTTATCGTCAGCCTGCTGATCCTAAATCATTGGCCGAATAAGAAGCACGTAGCAGGGATATTAAGAACATAGCTAGACACACAGTGATGCATAAATCTACATATATCTGTTTGGTATACGTTAGGTTATTGTCAAGTCTGTCTTGAGTCCGCCCTCCATTCACTGCCACGTCCCACTGGTGACCAGCTATTATTCCCACATAGCTCACATTAACACATTATTTTCTTGTTTCCAGTCAAATTCTTGGAGGTGATAAAGCCATTCTGTGCAGTGCTGCCAGAGATCCAGAAACCCGAACGAAAGGTCTGTGACGTTTATTAGTACATTTGCTTTTGGCAATAAAAACCCCAGATATTTGTTATAAATATGCTCATAATGTCATTGTCTAACAGATCCAGTTCCGAGAGAAGGTACTATGGACTGCCATCACTCTCTTCATCTTCCTGGTTTGTTGCCAGGTACGTGTCACAATTAACTCCTGTCTTAGTAGTTTCTCAGCTAATCAAAACAGATGTGCAAATCCACATGATTTAATTTGTATTATCTTGCAAAAATGTATTAAAGAAAATGTAAATCGCACACTACAATCACTTGCACTCACTGACTTTGTTTAGAACAATTTAGTTTGAGGACAAAATTACTATTATTATTGTTAATAAAGTGAGTACAACTGGTCCCTGTATGCAGCATTTTTTTTTGGTATAAATTCATTTTGTACTTAACATTTGGCACTTACAATACCATATAGCCTCTTAATGAACCACAATTTCTTTTTTTTTATACCAGTGGTGGGTGTATATATATATATCTCTCAATTGTTTTATTAATTATTATGTATGTAGAAATTTGACAGCTGCCCATCACAACTAATCATATCCTTGCAACAAGAGAATGACCAGTGCTTTTCAATTTACACTTTACACTACGATACCGCAACATTGGCGTCTGTTGGGACAGCATTATCAGCTGTGACTCCAGTAAGTGATTAGTGCAGAGCTGTGGACATGAGCTAGCCAGTGGGGCACTTTAACAGACACTCAAAGGCACGCCTGGCCATCTTAACAAAGCACAGAGAAACTGCTTTGTTTGTCAAACTATCCCAACTGTGAATGAAGGGCTTAGAGTTGGATTTGTAGTGTAAGAATTATTTTCAACAATTCAAAAAAATGTAACTCTCTCACCGGTTTCCTGCAGATCCCCCTCTTTGGCATCATGTCGTCAGACTCTGCAGATCCATTCTACTGGATGAGAGTTATCCTGGCTTCAAACAGAGGTATTTGTCCTGCTAATAACTGAGTAATAGAGCCAATGTATGTCTGTTCTGTCGTTGGTATATCCTAACTTGAATATCTCCCGCCCCAGGTACCCTGATGGAGCTGGGTATCTCGCCTATTGTCACCTCAGGCCTGATCATGCAGCTGCTTGCTGGAGCTAAGATCATTGAGGTTGGAGACACACCAAAGGACAGAGCCCTCTTCAATGGAGCTCAGAAATGTAAGTCAACTCTCAGCACTTGGTCGTCTGTGAACATATGGTTGGTATCTATAAGTATGTCCATAAATAGTCTTACAACTCTTAATGTTTTTCAGTATTTGGAATGATCATCACCGTCGGCCAGGCCATCGTATATGTGATGACCGGCATGTATGGAGATCCCTCTGAGATGGGTGCGGGAATCTGTCTGCTCATCATCATTCAGGTGCAAATGGCAATTTTATATAACCATTGTGTAGTTTGACTAAAAATATATACTTTATCATCAAAACTGTCTTTCATTATATACTTAAAATGAAAATATGTATAATATTATAGAACAAACTCATGCAGATTGTTTCTTCTCCGGGGTCTTTAGATTGTCATTTGTGTCCCCTCTTATAATATTCCTCACATATTGGTGATTTATTATCATAGACAAATCCCTCACATTGATGTTGACACTTAAACTAGTCAATAGCGAGCATATAATTATCCTTCAATGAAAGGGAGTTAAACTGCAATCTTACTGAAGTGCAAGATGTGCATCGAGGTCGTGTCAGAGTATCTTGCAGAAACGTGTCATTATGTCAACTAATACAATTCAAATAGTCATTTCATTATTAGAATTGCATGACCTACAGGTTTGTTTACATTAATTGAGTTCACAAAGTAAATAATGCTCCGGTGGCTCAGGCTTTTATTAGGTTCAGTTCAGGAAACACAGAGGTATAACCTACATAGTCAGAATAAACAGCTTGGACCCTCCAAAGAAAACTGAATTCATTGCGAAGTGAACAATTTAATTTATTTAGCTGACTGTATCTGTGTCTGTTCTTCCTCAGCTGTTTGTGGCTGGGCTGATCGTGCTGCTGCTGGATGAGTTGCTCCAAAAGGGTTATGGTCTCGGTTCAGGGATCTCGCTTTTCATTGCCACCAACATCTGTGAGACGATCGTCTGGAAGGCCTTCAGCCCCACCACTGTGAACACCGGAAGAGGTAAGAAATCCACAAGTTGCACTGCGAATATGTGATTTTGATTGATAAATGTAAATTGTGTCTCACACTGTACTTGTGACTGTTTCTGCTTCTAGGTACAGAGTTTGAGGGAGCAATCATTGCGCTGTTCCATCTGCTGGCCACTCGTACGGACAAAGTGCGAGCTCTGAGAGAAGCTTTCTACAGAGGCAACCTGCCCAACCTCATGAACCTCATTGCCACAGTATTCGTCTTTGCTGTAGTGATATACTTCCAGGTGAGTCTCTGGCCTCTCTTAACATGCAACTTTTCTCAAAGGTTATTACAGGATTTCCTACTGGATAATAAAGTTAGGGAATGTGAACAATGAATGATTTGCTCACACATTCACCTCCTCGAACAGGGCTTCAGAGTTGATCTGCCCATCAAGTCGGCTCGCTACCGTGGACAATACAACACCTACCCCATCAAGCTCTTCTACACCTCCAACATCCCCATCATCCTGCAGTCTGCCTTGGTCTCAAACTTGTATGTTATCTCCCAGATGCTCTCCACACGTTTCAGTGGCAACTTCCTGGTTAACCTGCTTGGTACTTGGTCTGTAAGTATACACTTACTCCAACATTTCCCTTCAATTTCTCGAGCTTTATTCTAAGAATGAGCCTCTGAATGTTTACTCTGACATTTTCAGCAGGCATGCAAACTGTTCCGTATTTATCTAATTAATATCATTTAACAAAGTTGCAAACGCTACTTCAGTCCTGAGCAGGAGGACTTGTCTGTCTTTGACAATTGCACTACTGGAGTATTTGTAAAGAATAACAGTGTGCAGTCACACATGTAATTATGAAGGTTTTTTGCATGGCTGTGTTCGACATGGTGCCGCCACATTGTACTTAAGTGTTACTCAAGGTGCTAGAACGTTTCATGAAGCTTGTATTCTTCTCTCGTGTCTGCAGGATGCCACGACGAGTGGTCCAGCCCGGGCCTACCCTGTAGGTGGGCTCTGTTACTACTTCTCGCCCCCTGAATCCTTTGGCTCTGTCCTTGATGACCCAGTCCATGCATGCATCTACATTGTCTTCATGCTTGGATCATGTGCCTTTTTCTCCAAGACCTGGATTGAAGTCTCAGGCTCCTCTGCGAAAGATGTAAGTTGTAGCCACTTTCGGGCGGGTGGGTGTTGTGAGTTTTATTTAAAACAGTCTGTGTTTTAACGTTCTGTTCTTCACTTTCATCCAGGTGGCAAAACAGCTGAAGGAGCAGCAGATGGTGATGAGAGGACACAGAGAAACCTCAATGGTCCATGAACTGAACAGGTAAAATCAAAAACCTTTTCTTTTACACATCTCTCTTGCTGATTGATTACATACCTCATCAGCTGCCCAAATCATACATTGAACACGTTTATCAGATAGAATAGATAGAAGCCCTTATTATGAATTTACATGAACTAATGTTTTTGTCACTAACAAGCCAATAACTCCCATCTTTTAATTAAAGCAAATCATTGACATCATATTTCACCGGACCTTCCTTTAATGCCTTTATAGTTTTATTTATTTATTTGCTTTGCGTACAGAGGGATTGTGACTCTACCTGTTGGTCTAAACTGTAACATTTAGAGTTTTCATTTTAAATTGAGATTATTGCGTTACACATAATGCACTTCCATGCTCAAGCCTATGCTCACGTTCTAATCTTTTTGACACCGATTCAATCCCATCACTGTGTGATTTTTCTTTCCTTTTTGTTAAAACATTTTGTGTCCTTGTAAATGCTATTCCACCCAAAAAACGAAAAGTTTCATACCTTGTGCAAGAAATATCAATCCCCAAGATACTGAAGTAATTTAAAGTAGGGCAGCAGTTCAAGGATATGACTACCTTTTTGTTATTGTTGAAGATTTCCTCAATTGACTGCAAACTTGGGTGTGCATCGTCAATATGCAACACTTGTCATCTAACTGTTCGCTACTTTACAATCATGGTTAATGTATTTGAATATCTACCATTCTGCTGAAACACTGAGTTGAAATTCTGCGTATTAATCTCAGTCTCCCCGTTTTGTGTTGTAGGTACATTCCTACTGCTGCTGCCTTCGGTGGACTGTGCATCGGTGGTTTATCAGTAATGGCTGACTTTCTCGGAGCCATTGGCTCCGGCACCGGTATCCTGCTGGCCGTCACCATCATCTATCAGTACTTTGAGATCTTTGTGAAAGAACAAAGTGAAGTAGGCAGCATGGGGGCTCTGCTCTTTTAGAAAAGGCAATATCCTCCCACCCTTTACCAACTTTTATTAGGATCACCAACTTTGCATTCATTTTACATCTATGAGAAGCTCCTGCAACGCCAGCGCTCCACTTTCAGGATGACTGAGGGATCTCTGCTTAAATTGGACCTTTACGAGGTGGTGGGGCTACACAGCTCCCGCCTTGAATCTTCCAAAGCAACACAAAGACCGACATCTCAGTTGTACTTCATCCGATTTTCTAACTGACATGAGACTATAGTTTCCCAAAACGAATTTTAAAGGCTTCATTTTTTTGTATGAGATAAAGTCCTGCAGGAGTTCGGTCCTTTTTTCAGACTGACAGAGTGCTTCAGTATGCCGGCATACTCTACACGGATGGTGGAGGTCAACTGCCTGCTGTGTGCTGAAATGTACTCAATGTTCTGCTTGGTGTTATCTTAGTTTATACTTTTACTTTCAGCTTTATTTTATTTTTTCATCAACCTGCCACTTAAGTGACTGTGTGGAACAGAAGCTTAACTGTCAAACGCTGAGTCAAGTACTGTCTTTTTCCTGATCTGTGACCCTGTGTTATAGCTGTTATTTGAACAGAATCTTGTAAGAGGATGTGGAGCTCACATTGGAGTCCACCTGTCACTGTTTTAATGTATGGCATTCCTAGGGAGCTGCAGTATTAACTCACATGTCACATTCATTTTTGTGTCCCACTTTCTAAGATTTATTTGTTTTGTTTTTTTAATTGTCTGCTCTCGGCATACTTTAATTAATCGCGTTTTCCACACCTGAAAGAAAATTATGATTTTCTGTACATAGGCCATTCATTGAATAACTTTGAATTTGTGTAAAATACAATCTTTTGAATATGTAAAAAATAAATGCATTTCAGAACAAACATTCTCAATAAAACCTTTTTTGTTGGAAAAGGCTTAGTATTCTGACTCTTCTACTTGTCTGAGGTGTCTTTAAGTGTTTATTAATGTACAATATGTGTTCACAATCATATCCTCTTATGCAGACCCATTTAATATTATCACTATAAAGTCATCCATCTACCGTATTTATCAGCTTCCACCTAAGGATGCCCATAGTAATTGCAGTAATAAACACTTCTATCTACTAACAACTACATTGGAGTGTGTTTTGTATGAGGACACGATGTAGCTACTGGCTGGTCAATTAAATATCCCCTTCACATGCAGATTGCCATTCCATATATTGTGATCTACAGTACTTTAGAATTGTATGTGAATAAATCACCAAAGAGCCGTCTGACTGAACAAAATGAGTTTATCCGACTCGGTACATGTTGGTAAATTTCCCTTTCAAGATTTGTAAAGATAGATTTTGTTGTTATGGCAACATTACTTTTATCCCAATCTCCCAGCCGTAAATTTAAAAAAATGTAATTGTACAATTATAAGGATCAAACGGGTATTTGTTGCAGGGTTATTGTAAGTAAATTAATGTATTAAAGTGTGAACTCTCAAGTGTGAGAAGGAGACATTTCCTTCTAGATATCTCATTAATCCTCTTTTCTTTATAAGGGTGGTATATTGTATTTATTTTACAGAGAAATAGAATAGAAATACAATTGTATCAGAAAGTTGAGGGGAAAGAAATTATTTGCTTGTGAGAAATCCCACGAACCATTTAGTCTTTAGTGGAATGCGCATGTCATGTTATGAACTGTTGGTGGCAGCAAAGCGCCACAGAGCGTCTGCGCTACCGGAAATAGACAAAGAGAAGAAGAAGACTACACGCTCATGAAGAGGCTGCAGTAGATGGTTATGAAACAAGCTAGCTGTTGCTGCACTACAACGTATGCCATCTTCATGCGTTGCGTTGCGTGTCAGAAAAGAGTCGTTATCCTTGGAGCTGTGGGTTTGAAGAAGAGGAATTCTTGAAGAAGACATGAGTTCGGTCAGAGAGGAAGGTAACGACGTGCTAACTGGCTAACCTATCTGGAAAGCTAACCCTGGAGTTGATTGTAGTCTGAATGCGAATTTATTTACCCAGTTAAAAGTATAATAACAGGCCTCTTGTTACGATGAGAACCAGGACTGTTCAAATCTGTACCTGACACATCATGAGTGAACAGGACTGTTAGGGTTCTTTCAATGACTCGCACTGTGGTGTCACCTTGAGTCCTTTCATTACACCTTGAGTCATTGTCGTCACTGTACGTCGAGGTCTTCATCTTTAAAACATCTTGACTGTCATGGTGTCGGTGGATATCTGGTCTAGTGGTGGAAACCACATTTGCTCAAGTAATCCATTAAAGTAACATTTTGAGGTACATGCTGCATTATAAGTATTTTGACAACTATAGAATATATTGTACTTCTTACATCATTACATGTATTTGACTACTATATTGTACTTCTTACATCGACATAGACACTACTTTGCAGGTAGACATATTACATTAGCTAACGTTACATATAATACGCATACACAATACATTGAATCTTATTTTTGGCTGGTGGCCCCTCACAAAAAAGCCGTGTTTATTTTGGGCATCTTGGATTAAAATACCGAACTTCATATGAAGTAGTTAAAACTAGCTTCATCTGGGTCAGACGGTAACATTCTAAAGTTCTACCTCGGCATCGACCGTTTCCTTTGGTTTGGATTCGGTGCCGCAGTTCTTATCACCGAAAGTTTGTTTGAGTTGTCTTTCCACATGTTTCACAACAGGTAAAGACCGAATTATCTTTGTCACCAAAGAGGATCATGCAACGCCCAGCAGTGCCGAGCTCGTAGAGGAAGATCCTAATGACCCATATGAGGAACAAGGTGAGGAACAGTGAAACTACCAAGAGGGCCTGGTTGTCAGACTTGTTTGTAACTCGGATTAAGTTTGAAAAAGGCAAAATTACAACCTGTGTATTAATTTAAACCTCTCCTCTCTCTCATCCTAGGCCTGATTCTTCCCAGTGGGGAGATAAACTGGAACTGCCCCTGTCTGGGTGGGGTGGCCAGTGGACCCTGTGGGACTGACTTTAAGGATGCCTTCTCCTGTTTCCACTACAGTAAGGAGGATGTGAAGGGTTCTGAATGCCTGGAGCAGTTCAGGGCAATGCAGGAGTGTATGCAGCAATACCCGGACCTCTATCCACAAGAAGATGAGAAGGTGCAAGAACAATCGTCAGAAACAAAGCAGACCTCACAAGACTCTGCATCTGCAGAAACGTCAGGTGCAAACTCAACATCTGCCACCAAGCAAGACTCTGAAAGTACTCAATCCAACACAGAGAGCTCAGTGGAAAGTTAATGATGAGCCTCGATGGCAGCGTGAGCCCGAAGGCTTTAAAGGTGCTTAATTCCAAAATTCAGAGCATAAATATGACTGAGGGATTGCCTTCACACGGCTCCCAACACGGCAATGGCTGAGCCGGTGCCAGTGGGGCACACACACACACACACACGTCTACGTAAAAATAAGCACGGAGAAGCTCTGATTACGACACACAGAGAGAGACTTAATTCTCTGCTCAGGTGGAGATTAATCCACTATATCTTTACAAATAGCTGTTTGCTGCTATATTAATACTCTACATTTGGAATACAGCACCTTTTAAAGTCCAACGGAAATCACAGTTAGTCATCGCTTTGTGAAGTCAAAAAATATATATCAAAAATGTTTTTCCTGTTTACTGTCAATAGTTTTTTCTCATCAAAAGGAAGAAAACGTTTTTGCTCCGTTTTCTGTTAGTGGCTGGAGTACGTCTGTGTCTGTGTCTGATTAACAGTAGATTGCAGGCTTAGTGGGCCAGCGGGGGAAACAAAGTAAACTACAGACCTTCTTATGACGGGATCACAGGCAGGATGTCAAATCCGTGCAGGGGTGTAAACTTGATCAGACCTGGCCCATCTTCAAACTTGACTTTGATTTTGGCCCAATCCCAACGTCCACACTCGCAGACTTTGAGGCTCGTTCCTGCAAAGTCTGTGAGGGTGTAGGATTGTCCCACCGTCAAACCTTTAAGTGTTTCAGAGCTCACTTGCAAACATTTTTAGTCCTTTATTCACACTTTCCATAAGTCTCTATTTCTGCAGGGGAAGCCCAGAGGCGTAAAACAAAGAAAAAGGTAGACAAAGAGTCTACCTTTAAGGCACATGGCCGTTCAACCGGATATTTTAAATTTACACAGAAACATAATAGATTATTTGACAATTACTTCTCATCTCGCAAGGCAAGAGACTGAAGGACTTTCAATTCGGGCAGTACAATATATAAAATGAATCCCATAATTCCCATTTGTATTTACACCATTTCAAGCCCTTGGAACCTCTCGTGCTCCATTTACCAGGTGACATCAGTTATGTCCCTGAAGATTCATGGCTTAAGGCCGTAGGTGGACATTGGGATTGAGCCTTCGATCAACTACACATCTATAAAGTTTCTTGACGGAATCTTGCACGGTTGCAACAAAATCTGTCCACAGACAGAAACCGTAGCGCAGAGTAGCCTACATGTGATTTACGGAGTAGATCTGTGCGTTTCAGGTTGGACATTATTATTTATTTAAGATGGGCTTATAGTTTTATAAAACGAATTCAATGCTATCAATGAAAAAAATATCTTTAGTGTTGAAGCAAAACAAGATTAAAGAATCTAAATCAATCAAGAGCCTAGAAGACTGCTTATTATACATCTATACAGCTCAGTGTATTTCCTGTTATTTCCTTTGTCTCAAGTCAAGATGGTTTAACGTTCCTGTGTTGTGATTCACTCTGAATTTGAAGATGACAGTAAAAACATACACGCCCTTTACATTCACATTCTCTCGTATCTGCTATCTTCTTGCGATGTGTGTTTTACATGTGCGTTATGTGTTCTACAACGTTTATTTTCAGATTAGACTTTGACTCAAAGTTTATATTAGTAAACTAACATTTCCTAACAAACATATAACTGCTAAATTCACAGAGGCGTGAAGAATGTACTGAAGACTACCGTACATTTCTACAGTTCTAGTCTTGAGCATTTCTTCTGCTGATCTATAACCAGACTTAAAGCTTTTACCGCCGCTGAACTCAACCGTGTCCAACACGGGAATACAGTGAATTGTTGTTTAAAGCTTTCCAATAAACATTATAAAAAAGTATCTGAAGTTGCAATAACGACCTTTTTCTGAACTCTACTCCGTCATAAAGACCAGATGTTTTAACTCGTGCAGCTATAGCAGAGGGTAACTTTGAGTTGAGATACACAAGAAACTCTTTGCTTCATTATCATTACTACCTTTAAAGTATAGTTTCAATTAATTCATTCAAAATTAAGAAAATACTCCAAAGAATCTCCAAATGCATTGTTTGATCTCTACCAGTGACTTGAATCAGCAAAGATCAGGAATTTCAGAGGTGCAGTGTATTAATGAAGTAAATGTTATTAACCCCTCTGTTACTTAGTTTGTACTTTCCACCCTCGCAGGGACAAAATATTGACCACGTTAGTTGCTGAAAAGTTAGAATGAGGACGCTAGCTATTGTACTTTCTGGGAGGACAGTGCATTTCCCTTTGTCTTTAAAATTACATTGTTAGGCTAAACATGCACCCACTGGACCTCATCAAAAGTCTGATATTATTGAGCTGTAACTGTGGATTTTTACATGAGACTATCGGTTAAAGATGGGTGAAATAACATAAATTAAAATAACGGTTGTTGACCTGTCCAAAGGTTGTGAAACGCACTCGGGCATCAGGGGTCAGAGGCCGGTGACGGTGTTTGTCCACTGAAGCATGCGGCACTTCAAACTCCCTCAGGGATCAATAATTACCAAACACCGCTTTTTTTTGTTGTTGTCCGAGCTGCACCATTGGTGGATTGTGAAGGGCAAAGACGACCGAAAAAGCCAATGAGACATCGCCCTCAAATCTTCACAAGTGCAGCGTCTTTGTCTCCATAGTGGACGGTTTGCAGTGGGGGTGAAAGCTGCCTTCAATCTCCAGCGTGAACTCTGTGTTCAGGTTTTTGCTCAAGCGTGTGACAGAAGATCTCAGACAGGATGTCTTCTTTAAAGGAGGTATGCAGTGGTTTACCGCTGGACCCCTTGCCTATGAATCGGGGAAGAGACCCCGATGTGCCACATGCACCTATGCGGACCCCAAACCTTACAGCGGAAGAGGAGCGGGTGAGTCAATATGCAAATAATGTCTGTACATTGGACATTTTTTAACACCTTTGTCACTCAATTTGTATTTTAATCAGGAGTCCAATTACATTTTATGACATTTCTACCCCTTAAATACAGGTGAAACTCATTTGATAAATAACGGCTGCATTCCATTTTATGCACACCTAAATGAAACTGAGGAATCATGAATCCTGTGCTTTTCCCAATATAACAAGTCAAAATACTTTCTGTGAATAAAACTCTAAAGGGACGATATCATGTGTCTATTGTGTGGAAAACACTGTTCATGCAGTCAAAACTGTCGAAAAACTGTCAAAAGGAAAAAGTAGGCTACCTTTTAAACATCATGAAGCAATGTGTGTGTGAGCTAAAGCAGGTTACGGCTCACTGTCGATTGCTTTACTATAAATGTATCTGTGTGGAAGCACAATTCATTTTCATGGCTTGCTGTGTACCGACTTATTGCATCATCGTTGTCTCACAGACTGCCCCAAAAAATAGATTATTCTCTAAGGTCCTCAACTGATTGCCCAAACTCAGAGCAAAGGCTTCAGTCAATAATTAAAAGAGACGGTGATTGTTCAGCCTGTTATCTTAAAAGTGGAAAGGATCTGCTCATCCATCTGACTGTATTGAAACATTGATTTGTTTGCACTAATCTAGTGTAAATGCCTCTTCCCTCTAGTTGGCGCTGAGAAATGCATTGCGTTATTTCCCTCCATCCCACCACGCAACACTTGCACCCGAATTTGCTCAAGAGCTGCGGCAGTACGGACACATCTACATGTACCGCTTCTGCCCTGCATTACGCGTCAGGTGAGGCAACCTGACATGACCTAATATTCAAGTGTCAAATTAATCTGATATTTATTTATTCATTTTGTACCTTTTTGATATTAATATAGTGACTATCATCCTTGAAATTTGGTTGTTAAGACAAAAATATATGCTGAGGAAGAATATCTTACAGGTGACCAGTAACCTTTATTATCGGAGATGACGGTAACTGTAAATGAAAGATGCGTTTAGTAATTTGTTAAATGAAAATGAAATCACTTGAACTAGAGCACGGATACTGAAGTGTCTTTTCACTGCTTGTATATGTGTCAGTAGGACCTTTTTTACACACTGGTTTGCTGCTACAGACCTACTGGTCTGGTATGACCAGGTGGCTAATGTTAGCTGACTTTAGATGGACATTGCTGTATAACCGGCCCTCATGACTTTAGATAAACATTTAATGGGTGTACCACAAAAGAAGAAGTAAACGCACCGTACCTTCTCCAGAAATAAATGGAAATCAATGTGTCGTCCTGTATGTAAAACTTGTGGCTTCTGTCCAGAAAGGGTAGTCTTGTAGAAGTTATTGTCTAGTTTTGTTCCTCAACAACAATGATGTGAGTTTCCCGCCGTCTCCTCAGAGCTTACCCCATAGATCAGTACCCATGCTGCACACGTCAAGCGGCCTCCATAATGCTAATGATCATGAACAACCTGGACCCGGCAGTTGCACAGGTGAGCCTCTAACACAGCTTGTATTAACTTAGTGACAAAGTGTGGGAAGTCTTTTGTTTAATTCATTGTCTCGATGACTGCTTCATTTGTATTTTTCCTTCAGTTCCCCCAGGAGCTCGTCACCTACGGAGGGAATGGACAGGTGTTTAGTAACTGGGCCCAGGTAAGCCTTGAGTTAGCTCGTGTTCAGAAACAATGTGTAGAGTCTAAATGGACACATATTAACCACTTGTGTGTGTCTGGGTGCAGTTTTGCCTGGTGATGCATTACCTGAGCGAGATGACAGAGGAACAAACTCTGGTCATGTACAGCGGTCATCCCATGGGCCTGTTCCCCAGCCTGCCTTCATCACCTCGCGCCATCATCACCAACGGCATGGTAACTGCCAAACACACATCTGATGAAACGTTCAGCCCACTGACAACCCGGCGTACTGACACACTCCCTCTTGTTTTTGTATCCCCCAGGTTATTCCAAATTACTCTTCTAGAAATCAGTATGAAAAGATGTTTGCCCTCGGTGTAACAATGTGAGTTTTAAAGGTGGTTTTCAGGGAGAAAATTATGCTGAATTAAGCCTGATGTGGGTCCAGATGTCTTGACCGTGTTCCTTTTTGTTAATTGTTTTCAGGTACGGTCAAATGACAGCAGGCAGCTACTGCTACATTGGACCTCAAGGGATTGTTCATGGCACTTTGGTTTGTGAAGTTATTAAGAAAAGATCAGCGCACAACACTCCAGTATTTCCAGAATACTTTAAGTAGATCCCAAGTAGGGGGTCAGGACCCCCGAAAGACGTTTTAAGATTAGAGTCACCAGATGTAACAAGAACAAAGAGAAATTCTTTGACACAAAATTATACTTGTTTTTGATTATTCTGAAAAACTGGACACTTTCATCTCTTTAGACCACTAAAATGATTTAAATGACCAACCACTGCTAGAACCATTACCCGCATGTTGTAGTTCCTGTTTTTACATTCTTCCCTTCTGTTTTTCTGTGTAGCTGACTGTGCTGAATGCCGGCCGGAGGTACTTGGGCTCTGGTGACTTGAGGGGGCGTGTCTTTGTAACCTCCGGCCTGGGGGGCATGAGTGGAGCTCAGGCTAAAGCTGCCGTCATTGCCGGTTGTATTGGCGTGATTGCAGAGGTCAGTTGGTGTCCAGTCATTTCCCATCAACACTCACTGCTGACTGAGCGAGAATGAAGGAATTCCTGTGTGTCAGTGTGACTGCGAGTTTGATTTCTATGTAGGTGGATGAGGCTCCTCTTAAAAAGAGATATGAGCAGGGCTGGCTGATGGAGGTCACCAGCAGCATGGATCACTGCATTAAACGCATCAGGTAACAAAGAGAAAAAGTAATTACAACAACAAAAGCAATGTTGCTGCATACTCACCTTTACTCTTCTATTTAACTGTTATCAATGATCATCAGGGTTTTGATAGGACAAACTTTTCGTGTGTTTATGTCTCTTCATGTCTACGTGTGTGAGACTCATATTGTCAGTTCTATCCAGTAAAAGTCCAGGCTTGCAGTACTTGTAACATGGCAGCCCTGATGGCTAAAAAAATAAGGCCTATGTGTCAGTGGTGAAGGACGTATTCACATTCTTTACTTACCGTAAGTAAAGTAGTAATAGCACACTGTAAAGAATAATCAGTGAAGTAAAAGTATGTACGTACCTTGTGAGTGTTATACTATTATCTGCAGATTATTAAAGATTCGTTAAATATTTGGGGAGTTGATGAAAACATCAATACAACTCTTATGTACGGTAAATATAAAGCTACATCCTGCAGGTGGTTAGCTTAGCTTAGCATAAAACAGGGCAACAGCTATCCTGGTTCTCTCCAAAGCTATTAAAATCCTCCTATCAGCACTTCTAAAACTTCTAAATAGGTCATATTTGTTGAACATTCAAAAACTGAATTGTAAAAATAATGCATCTGAACTCCAGGTGGATATTCTTGTCTTCCTTCAGACTATTTGTTTCCCCCTATTTCACATTTTTATGCTAAGCTAAGCTACCGAGCTGCTGGCGGCAGCTTCATGTTTACAGTACAGACATGAGAGGGATATCATATCGATCTGTCTCTAAAAGCAAATTTGTGTATTTCTCATGTGTATTTTATTGTTTATGTCCATCGGTCAAGGTGGTGCAAATTTGTACTACCGGTACTTTATTTACTGTTCGGTAGTTTAATCTACACAACTATCATGTTTTATAAGCTCATCATATGTTTTGTATGTAAAATCTTTATTTCAAAAGTAACCAGTAACTATGTCTGTCAAATGAATGTTGTGGATTAAAAAGTACAATATTTCCCCTGAAAGATAAAAGAATAGAAGTACAAAGTTACATGAAATCGAAGTACTCCGGTACAGTACAAGAACCTACAGTTTTCACTAAGTACAGTACTTGAATAAACCTACCTGGTCAGTCTATTGTTATGTGTACAGTAGAGACCGTAAGATATCTATATCTATATCTCATAACTCACCTCACATTTGTGTTTTTCAGAGAGGCCAGGAGCGCCAAGACTCCCCTCAGTGTTGGTTATCATGGCAACATTGTAGACTTGTGGTGAGTGACCGGTGAAAACTTCCTGCTGCCTCGACACGGTCCAGGTCTGCAGCTGCAGTGAAAGAGACACCTCTTGTTACACACTCTTGACATCTTTGTCCTACTTTTTCTAACTGTCTAACCAGGGAGAGGCTGCTTTTGGAGTATGAGAGGACAGGGGAGCTCCTGGTGGATCTGGGTTCAGACCAGACCTCCCTTCACAACCCATATAACGGAGGCTACTACCCAGTCCAGCTCAGCTTCCGCCAGGCGAATCAGCTCATGTCGACTGATTCGAACCGTTTCCTCACCATGGTCCAAGAAAGGTAATATAAATCACGACGGATGAACTTTTCTATGGTAAACCTTCTGCAATATGTGGGTCTATTGAGTTGAAATAATGTTTTTTTACGTCTGATCACAGCCTCCGCAGACACATCAAGGCCATCAACAAGCTGTCTGATGCTGGTATGTTCTTCTGGGACTATGGCAACGCATTCCTCCTGGAGGCCCAGAGAGCTGGTCAGTAACTTAACACTTACTCAATCTCACTCAGAATACATGATTATCATTCAGTACATGTCAGACCTATACAGAGGCTTGTGTTTCTTGTTTGTTGTAGGAGCAGAGGTAGAAAAGGCTGGTGGAGGGGCAACAGAATTCCGTTACCCTTCTTATGTCCAGGACATTATGGGGTGAGACATTTATTCAATCTAGCATTGATCATGTAATAGAACTGTAGAAAATGTGTACGTCTATAAAAAGACAGAACTGTAAACTGTGATCAGACCTTTTGTTCTTGCTTAATAGTTTGTAATGACTCTCCTTCCACCTTGGCCTCAGGGACATTTTCTCTCTGGGCTTTGGCCCATTTCGCTGGGTGTGCACATCTGGCGACCCCCAGGATCTTGCTACAACGGATGATATCGCTGCTGCTGTCCTGGAGGAAATCAGTGCCAACGTGAAGGATGACATCAAACAGCAGTACGACGATAACATCCGCTGGATCAGAGAGGCTGGAAAACACAAAATGGTGAGTAACTTTCTGGGCAACCAATGCCATCATTCAATAAAAGTCTGATGAAAAGATATGCGTCTGCAATAACAGGATTTCCTCTGTGTTTTCTCTTTGTTTAGGTTGTGGGATCTCAAGCCAGAATCCTCTACTCTGACCAGAAAGGAAGAGTCTGCATTGCTCTGGCTATCAACCAGGCTATTGCTGATGGACGAGTTTCAGTAAGATTGACTGCTAAGAAGATCGTTTCATGTTTACTGCAGTCTGTATGATATCAAGTTTTCACTGGAGTCACAACAATGTCTCATGTTCTTTCTTTTGTTCAGGCTCCTGTGGTTATTAGCAGAGACCATCATGATGTTAGTGGCACAGACAGCCCCTTCAGAGAAACCTCCAATGTGTATGACGGATCTGCCTTCTGTGCAGGTATGTGGTGTGTTGGAAACCAATGGCTCAGATGTTACACAGGACAAAAACATTGAAACGTGCATCATTTGTAGTCAGTTTTATGCTTTGTTCTGTGGGCAATGAGACTTGAAAGTGGGCAGGCTGCCAACATTGTGACAGATGTTGAAACATGAGAGAGCAGCTCTACAGTCCACACAGATTCGGTTCCTCGTTGGGTTAGGGTTAACACAAAAATGCATTTCCTGTCTCTCTTCATTCATGTAAACCAGTAACACTGCAGGAATCGTTTTAGAAAGTAAGGGCTCACAATGTCTCCCCCTTACAGACATGGCGGTCCAGAACTTTGTTGGTGATTCATTCAGGGGCGCCACATGGGTATCCCTGCACAACGGTGGTGGTGTTGGCTGGTAAGCCTAGCTGGTCATCCAGTAAACAGTAATGTGTGAAAGTTTTTGAATCATCAATAGTGTGTTTATTACTTTATCTCTTGTCTCACGTACAGGGGCGAGGTAATGAATGGAGGGTTTGGGTTGCTATTAGACGGCTCAGAGGAGGCAGCAAAGCGTGCCAGACTGGTGCTCAACTGGGACGTCTCCAATGGGGTGAGAGTGCTGAGAGGAGAGCAGCATGATGGATTCCAGCCTCACGTATTGTTTACAATGTGCTCTAATGGCTCCAATCTGTTTCTGTGTGCTGCAGGTGGCTCGTCGCTGCTGGTCTGGAAACTCAAACGCCTATGAGACCATCCAGCACACCATGGAGGAGAATGAGCAGTTGCGTGTCACCATGCCCTTTCCTGTGCAGGATGAGTGCGTGCTGGACCGTGCCCTGCAGGGCTAGCCAACATTTTAGCGCAGGTTATCAACAGCCAGTTACATACAGCAAGGAAACCTTAAGCTGTAATCCCCTCAGTAGTGTAAGTCTGGGCTTATCCAGCTGTTGAAATGATACACTGCAGACTGTCTGTACTAGTTAATGAATCACTGGCAATGTTGTTACATAAATAGTTTCCATGAATACACAAAATGCAAAGTAGACGACAACATTGTGCCAGGCTGTATATTGTTTTTTTGTGCTGAAAATTAAATTAAAGAATGTATAAATGATAAAGCCTTTATGACTCATTTGTATGTCAGTAATCTACAAAAATGTTGTGTCCAAAGATGTCAATGACAAAGAAATCTAGTTATTAATTTTATGTTGTGAAAAAAAGGAAAAGAAGTCTATCAGAATGTGAAAGCCATCTTTTGGTCACAGCTGCCTGGTTTCTTTTTGTTTTCAACCACACACGTTTTCCGCTTTGATGTCCTTTTCAACCAAGTTTTCGGTGCTGAAAAAAGCAACTTGCTATGAAACAACCAGAGACAGATCACTGACGTAATCGCACAGCATTTCGTCTGTTGTCAACCTGGCTAATAAATGTGAAAGAGGAGAGATGGAGGCCATACGTTGTCCTAGAAAACGCAATTGTTTCAATGAATTACATGAAATACAAATAAGGCTCGACTGTAAGCGTATCAGCATGTATGGAAAGAGAAGAGCACAGCCTACCATATCAGACAAACACAATAGGACCTATCCCCCCCCCCCCCCCCATCTTGATTGCTCAGTTAATACCTTTACTTTACCTTGCATCTGTGTGATTCAGCAATAATATTTGAATACATGGATTTCTGGTCATAGCTTCGGGTCTTTGCTGTCTCACTGGTACCCTGCCGTGCGTCTTTACGCGTGGTTGTTCCTTTAAGAGAATACATTTGAGGCGCTCCTCACTGACGTAAGGGAATTGGAGAGCTTGAGTGAACCCCGCAGGAAGAAGACTCAGATAACCGCGATGAGGACCAGGCATGGGCACCGATTTCTGAAGCTTGTTTTATTTCTCTCAGTCATTGAATGTGTTGTTGTACTATTTCTTTAAATTACATCCAGATATCAGTTGGGATCTTTTGAACTTCTCTATGCCAGTGTACCGGTGTGGCTTCAGACCTCCGCCCTTTTTTGTGACAAGGAGGTTTTCTAAATTCCATACCTCCGTTTGTTCGTGTTCGAAGTGGGGCGAGATGTTCTGTCGGGCAGCACGAAAAAGTCCGTTGTGACGTACGCGGATGAACTAGGATGACACCGGATACTTTTTGTTGCAGACACTGATGATATTTGCTCTGCATCACTTTTGGCTTCAACAAAAATAAAATGCATCACAACCAGGAGGAGCAGTCGGTAAATTCAATCACTGCGCAGCACGGGACAGGGCACCACAGTGACACCAACAGCCTGGAGAGCAGCTTGGGCAGCGGCCCCACTGACGTCCAGCCGCCTGCTTACTCCAAACTGGAGTTCAGGAAGAATGCAGTGACAGATGATTATAAAATCACAGCTCAGGTTCTTGGCCTGGGCATCAATGGCAAAGTGCTGGAATGTTATTGCAAGAAAACGGGAGAGAAATGTGCCCTCAAGGTGTGTGTGCATCTGCTTCTTAACCCTGTTGTTATCTGGGTGATACTCTGGAGGCTGCTGCCACTGGAAAGACAGAGAGCAGCCATAAATTATTCATGTATACGGTATCCACCGTGTATTATACTGGAAATCTGTCCAGAATTTCGACCTAATGTAAGGTTTGATGTCTAGTATTTATTTTTCATTTGTATGATTAGTTATCTGATGTGGCGCAGCAGATGAAATATGAATTCAACCATGGATGGATGAAGCAATTATCTGCAAATTCACTTCCTGAGCCCTGACAGTGGACGTGTCTGTCAGACAGTGGACGTGTCTGTCAGACAGCGATGTGCTGTCTGGGATGCGCTGACACAGTTTCCACTCTGCTCTATACTATTGCTGTGTGGACAATGATCTGCCCTGTTAATACTTTACATAATCGTCTGACATTTAACACATTAATACTCCTCTACGTAACATTTAGTTACATTTAGCTTGTTAAATGTTTACAGTGATTTTTTTTAAAGACAACTTGGGAAATATCAGGTGTGAGAGATTCAGTGCTGGTAAGTCAACAAACAGCTTTAAGAAAACACAAACAGGAAGAGCAGCCCCATGAGCGCCTCTGCTTCTTTCATTTGGGATATCTTTCTAGGAAATGGGAAATCTGTGGAAATAATCTTCTGTTCTGCAGGGTGAAGCTGTGATTTGTGCATAGAGACTTTTGAGAAAAGTCAAACACTCATATCTGAGCGTTTCCTCCTGCACTGCTAAAAATGAATTGTAATGTCCACAAGGGGTTTAGGAAGGGGTCTGCATGTCTAGGAAAATAGGATATCCTCCCACCAGAACTGCAGCACTGTGTCTTTAAAGATAGAGCACAGAGCCAAATGCATTCTCAGTATTCACTCTCAATGTTCTTTCCAGAAAATGTAGATGAATGGCTTTAATAGCGGCCACTAACAGTGCTGTAAACGGTGAGTGTCTTCACAACAGAGCATTTGTTTGTCTCTGTGTGGGTTCATTGATTTCTTGACAAAGATGTCAAACTACTTCTGTTGAAAAGAAATAAGGCGTATCTACTTTAGACTGAGAGACTGTGATCTACAAACACGCAGATACATTTAGACAAATATGAAACAGGCATTTCCTTGATACGTGTTTTTGTGGAGCAGATCCTGTATGATACTCCTAAAGCCAGACGGGAGGTTGAGCTGCACTGGCGAGTTTCCGGAGGTCCCCACATCGTCCGAATACTCAGCCTGTATGAGAACATGCACCAGGGGAAGAAATGTCTCCTCATCATAATGGAGTGGTGAGCATGACCAGCACTACGATGCTCATCGTCTGCTTGATTTAGGCCTTTACAGGAAAGCTCAAATAGATTGTGTTTTTTCTCTAATTTGCTCGAGGTTTGCATTCATTTAGGAAGAGAAATGGATTGTGTGAAGTCATACAACCTAAATCTGCCTCGTACTGTATGTGAGTAATGTAACAACCGATGCCCTGTTCAGACTGTCTTGCATTCTTGAGTGACCACTTGGGATTGGAATATAATTTTGCACTTGCATTTGATTTTGGGGGAAACTAAACAGGGAAAAATACATATCTTCAATCTCCCATACTTTTATTGTTTCTGTTTGCATCATGGATAAAAACAACTTTAAAATCCTGATTGCTCTTTGCTCTCTGAGGCGTCTTCCAGATCGCAGCTTGTACTTTTAGATAACATATTGAGGTCCTAACTCTTTTTCTGGGGTTGTTTAAATTACATCTTCCTTAAAGTTCTGCATGCTAAAAAAAAGACTGACCTTTTTCTATATGTATTTAATATTTTTATTTCTTACATAATCTGCATAGATATATATTTGCTATATTCTTTGTGTAGCGATAACAACTACGCCCTTTTAGGTGTTTGTTATACATTACTTATATACATTACATTACTTTCCATTGTTATTTTTTCCTGCTTTTAAATAACTGGAAATAATTAGACTCATGAACTCACGGACTCTTATTGAAATAAAGCTCATTTGAATCTGTAATGTCCTGAACCAAATATGTCACATCATTTATGTGTCGTTTAAAAAAAGTTTATTATTCTCCCTTTAAAGCTTCCTTACTGCTTGAGTCATCGGAGTCTGCAGTGGCTCAGAAGACTGTACTCATCTCAACAGTACATTGTGACTCACAATGACTTGCTTTGTTGCCAAACCACAATCGCAGTAATGAACTGTGGTCGGCTGCCAAGAGTCCCCTCGCTGCCAGTTCTGATGTCTTTGTTGATCTTGTCACAGTATGGAGGGAGGAGAGCTGTTCAGTCGCATTCAGGCCAGAGGGGACCAGGCTTTTACAGAGAGAGGTGGGTTATAGTTCACGTTCAGCAGCTTTAATGTATGGGTCCTGTACGTGTTACATCTATGTCATGTCTGTCCATCAGAGGCGTCAGAGATCATGCATGACATCGGCACGGCCATAGAGTATCTCCACCACATGGACATCGCTCATAGGGATGTGAAGGTGCTGCCGCTGCTACGGTCAGAAAGAATTTCTAACTGAAATACATTGTTTTGAATTTTCTGTTGTTTTCTTTTCCCCATGCACACTGCAGCCTGAAAACCTGCTCTATACCACCAAGGAGAGTAACGCCACACTGACGCTGACTGACTTTGGCTTTGCTAAGGAGACGACACTGCAAAACTCCCTCCAAACTCCCTGTTACACTCCGTATTATGTTGGTGAGCGTTTACTGTCCAGCATTAGAATGAGTTTGAGTGAAATCTGCTGTACACTGCAATGTGCTATTACCGAGATAGCTTTTTGGTATGTCATTCACTCACATGCTGTCCACGTGTGTCTGCATATTTATCTGCTTTTGTGTGAATGTGCCTTTCATTCTCCACATCATTGCGTTGTTTTTTGTCTGTATCTATTTGTCCATTCAGCCCCAGAAGTGCTTGGGCCAGAGAAATATGACAAATCATGTGACATGTGGTCTCTGGGCGTAATCATGTACATTCTGTGAGTATCATGTGTGTCTGCAACTGATTCAACTTAATTAAACACATACAACTATTTTGGGATATTGTATATTCATGTTCAACTCTGCATTTTCTTTAAAGAGCCTCTTTTTCTGTTTCTAGTCTGTGTGGGTTTCCTCCGTTCTACTCAAACACAGGTCAGGCCATCTCTCCAGGCATGAAGCAGAGGATCAGGTTGGGCCAATATGAGTTCCCCAACCCTGAGTGGGCTGAGGTTTCGGAGGAAGGTCAGACTTTGGGCATACAATTCATAAATATGAAGGGAAAGATTCAAAAACTGTAATGGGGTTCTTACTTTGTATGAAAACCAGCATAAAGTCAGGAATAAACATGGAATACAACAAATATGTTAGTTTTATGACCTGCAACTTTACTGTTCTGGTTCAGTCTGATCACTGCACACTACTTGCCCAGCACCAAACGACAGACTGACACAATTTGCAACGAGTTGGTGAATATGGTGGTGCATTTAGCAGCACAAGAGACACATACTTACCTCAGGAGTTGGTAGAGAACAAAAATAGAGCTAAATGAAAGTGAATGATAGACTTACATTCATCAGGAGGCCAGAAACACAACTACAAATGATTGATAATGCTGCTCTGTAACAGCTAGATATAAGCAACTGCAAAAAAAAGTCTTCCATAAGAACTTAAGACAATGATACATCAGTGTTTGTTACAGCTTGTTTCCACAGACCCAAAGTGGCAAAAAAATAAATGAAGGCTGCATTCACCCAATCACATGTTTGAAAGTTCCTGAACACCCTGTATCTCCAGACAACACAAAAAAAGAACATCATTATAGCTCCATATTGCACTAAAATGCTTGGCATTGTTTCATTTTGTTTTGTAGCAAAACAGCTCATCATTCAGTTACTGAAGACGGACCCCAATGAGAGGATGACCATCGGCCAGTTCGTCAACCATCCCTGGATTAGTGTAAATGATCCCTTTGTCACCTCGCCTATAGACCCGTATGCTTTATCCCCTTTTATTCAAAAGATTTTTGTGTTATTTTTGTGCTGCAGCAATCAATGGTGGTCCCTCCGACCCCCCTCCACACCTCACGTGTTTTGACAGAGGACAAGGAGCTGTGGGACGATGTGAAGGTGGGACACACTGTTTGGTTCCATTTATATTTAGAATATGACCACAAGGTGGCAGTAAAGCACCCGATTTTCAGCACAAAATGTCTCGTCTTCCAACAGGAGGAAATGACCAGCGCCCTGGCCACAATGCGTGTCGACTACGACCAGGTTAAGATCAAAGACCTGGACACGTCCAACAACCCTCTGCTCAACAAGAGACGGAAGAGGCCCGTCCCTGGAGGAGCTGACAGAGGAGGAGACGATGGTGGAGGAGATGAGGTGTATAATAGCCACTGAGAAGTTACATTTTCTGAAGAGCATGGGGAAATGATTATTGGACAAAAGTAGTATAAAACCATGAGAACCAGGGTGAGCAGTTTTCCCACCAACATATCACTGATTGTATTTTACTCACCCTTTCTCCTTCTTTGTATCACTGCACTCAATAGTCTAATTAATGTCATTTATTTTCATTGTTACCACTCTTTACATTGAAAATAAAATTGTTTTTTTATGTTTCAACATCAGGAAACTGTATTTGACACAGTTTGTTTGACACAAATAATTATAAAACCTCGTTGGAGACTGTTATTAATGCTGTCTGGTGAAAACACGAGAGTGAGTTGAGTGCAGATATTTTGCATGTTCTTCTTGCTGTAAACAAAGAAAGACTGTATGTGGAAGTCATAAAATATATTTGTTAGGCAAGATTACATCGAACTCAATAGTCCTCTAGGGGAATCGTTTTGGTGGGGATTACCAGACATTTCCGCACACTTGAAGTTTCTTCCCGTGAGAGCCTCTGCTAAACCATTAATACTCCCTCATTGAGTTTTTAGCTGCAAGATAAATGTTCACTTTTACGGTAGACTGTTGAATAAACTAGAAAATAGAAGCGCAACAGCTTCAGTGAGCAGGACTTATGGCAGAGACCCAACTGTTCATTTTCCATGCGCACAGCAGATGTAACCAGTAGAAGAAGTACTCCCATGTCAAAACAATCCATTACAAGTAACAGTCAGTTAAAGTCTTACTTAAGTAAAACTACTATAAACAAAATATAATTCATCTTTCAAAAGAAAAAGTGTTCATTAAGTGGAAGAATGACTCCTGTCAGTGTTGTATTATTGTATGTCATTCACAATACATTATAAATAATCATCATTTTAATGTTGGATGGTTGGGGTGGAGCTAATAATAACTACTTTATATGCTGTTGGGAACTTTCTTCTATAACACTGTATGATATTTTTTAAACTCTATATTTCCTTCTCAAATATAGCAAAGTAGAAGTATAAGGTAGCATGAAATGCAAATACTCAATTCAAGTACCTCAAAACTGAACTTAAGTATCGTACTTGAGTACTTGAGTAAATACTTGGTTATTTTTCACAGTTGGTTGTAGATTATGTTGCTTATGTTTCAGAGTTTCATCCTTTCATACAGCATACTGACGGGTGAAGTAGAGGCTGTGTGATCAAAACTTACATTATTCATCTTGAATACATATTATCAACAGATGTCTCTTGACATTGACTGTATAGAGTTGTTCATTTAGGGAAGGAAAGCCACAGTGCATACACAACGTACAGCACGTCAAATACATTTGCATGATGACAAGCTGCGATGGAAATATCACCATTCAAATCAGTTACAGTCAGGACTAAATGTACTGGGTTCAGAAATGAAAGAGAAGACAAGGTAGTGACAGTAGTGGTGAGTAGAAGGTGAAAACAAGGGACTTGTGATGGCGTCAAGTCGGCTTCTTAGATGTAATGTAATGAGTGATCTCCTGACTTGTCGTGAGAAAAGTCTCCTCTTCACTCTGCTGGAACCTCAGTGTAAGGTCAGTTCATTACTGTCACTTTAAATTAATATGCTTGAAATACAACATAAAAATGAGTAACTTAGGGTTTTTCAGTATTCTTAAAAATTAGAATTAGCATTTGAAACTGTTATATACTTGTCATTGCCATAAATTACCATTTTAAGTATTTATGAAACTTAATAATAATTTTGCTCACAGAAAGAGATTGTGGGCTGTGAAATGGAAAATGTTTGAAAAGTAACATTTCATCTCCTAAGTATATGTGGATGTTACTGTATTACCTCGGTGTTATCAGTAACACGTATCAGAGGAAGCTTGTTGGATGAATGGGCTTTCTATGAGGGCTGTTTTGTTTACAGTCTGCTGCTTGTGTTGCCTGGCGCTACCATGTTGTGTTACCAGAGCAGGTGCTGCAAGATGTAGAAATGTACACCTTTTAAAGCACTTGAATAGAGAAACAAGTAAATACTGAAAAAAAGAAAGAACAAATAGGGGGGTTTGGTTACAGGTCAGACACTACTACAATAAGATGGTCATTTTGGAATGTAAAAAGCAATGTCAATTTGTTCAACCATACTTATATACAGTCTGTGCATATGACTTGATTTCATAGGATTTAGGTTCTGTGATTTATTTTCTAAATGATCAGGAAACTTCAGGTAGCTGCCATCTTTAAAAAAAAAAGAACCCAGCGCGAAACCCCGCTGAAAGTGCAAGATAAAAAGATTGTCACTGAAAGAAACAACTACTTTACACAGTCCTAAATAAAAAAAGAGATTGTGGTTGGTTTTATAGACAGGCATAACTGTGTGTCATTAGCATAAGAGTGAACATCAGATCAAAAGTGTCGAAGTGTATCATCAATAGAGAAAAGAAGGGACTCGAATCCCGTGACCCAACAGCTTTGGTGTAATATGATGATGATGATTTACCATTGCACCCATGGGGATGGTAGGACCTGAATGAGTGAACCTAGTTAATGGCAGGGCTCTAAGATAATGGGAAGTTAAATGGATCATTTCCCAGCATCATCAGCCTCTAAAAAGAGGTCACAATCTCTCTGAGGAGCTGCCTCTCTGGTATGTGACACTCTGAAATTAAACCAGAATATCTCAAAGGTTACTCTGTGTCAGAAATTATACGAGTTGGTTCAAAAACAAAAACAAATTCTCATACATTAAGAAAGCAGTTTGGTGGCGGGATTGTGCAAACTTTCTAAATGAAGGGTTGAGGCAAAAAAGAGCAAAATAGGGAAGATGCACAAACACTGACTGAACCATAGACCTAATCAACAACGCTTTTGGGAATTGAAAGTATTCACCAGCAGAGAAGAGGCTGTAAAACATCTCAGCGAAGTGTAACCCTTTTAGTCTGCTTTGGTAATAGGATGAAGTGATCTCAAGTCTATTCCATTTTTGAGATCTGTGTATTTCAGCTGATCAAAACTACAGTAGCACAGATACTAGTGGCCGAAGATACCCAGGGTCGGAGTCCAGGCTGGAGTTGTTTGGGTTGTGGCGCGGTGTGTCTCATTGAGGATAAGTCCATTCACGCCCACTTTCTGCGTCTGTACTGTGTCAAGGTAAGAGGAACTGCAGGACTGATTAGAGACGCTTCACCTACTCTACTAACACCTGGTTTCCTCAATGAAATGACATGTTAGCTTCCATTCTGTGTAGAAGTAGTTGCATGTATGGGACAGCTATAGTTCCCTTTGATTTGCAATTTCCTTTAGTAACAATTTTCTTGCTAGGTACCTGCACTTTTCCTTCTGCAACGACTATAATAGAATCACCTTTCCTTTTATCTTTCCTTGAACACAGCGTGCCAAGTTACTGTGGGAGCAGGAGCTGTACATTCCATTCAAGTACACTGCAACTCGCACATTCTTCCATACTTTCCCTGCAGATGTAAGCACTCCTGTTTTAAAGTATTAGTGTATGTATGCAGCGTGCTGGTCAGAGAATTAGCGTGAGTTGATTTAAGGTGGAATTACTGTGTTTGCATAGAGCCAACAGGTGGGCCTCAACTTTGCGGAAGAGACTGAGGCAGTGGAGTTTCATCTGGCGGTGGAGGCTGTTCAAATGAACCAAGGTTAGAATAACAACAAAACGATGACTCATATCAACACATTTCAAAGGTGTGTTCGCTCTTTTATTGGAATTGCTCTTGTTTCCTGTCATTCCATTACTTCTGTTTCACAGAAATGATGATCACAATGAGAGGAATAACAAATTCTGAGAACGGAAACAAGTCGACAAGTGATCCACCTGATTCTGGGTGACAAAAATGTTACAACTCCATTGACGTAAAAAATAGAAGAGAGCAGAGGTTTAAAGGGTGGTTTACTTTTTTCTGTAGAATAAAGCCACTTGACCATTTGGACAAAGAGCAACATTTCCCCCTTTCACCATCCACAACAGTTACACCAACCACCAGTTCAGTAAGTCAAATTAGACAGTGAAATGCAAATAGCCTACATGAATAGAATCACACATCGTGACACCCTCAAAGTTAGAATTAGTCCGTGTGGAAACAACATAAATCAGTCCATTATCTGCTTGGAGATGTCTAAGGTTCCTGACGCTGCTATGAGGAGGCTGTTGATTCGTTCAAGATTCAATGAGAATGACCTGAGAGACGAAGACATTGCTGAAGCTGGTGACTTCGTCCTCAACCAATTTGACAGCCCAAAGGCTGTGCAGAAAGAGCACAGGAACAGAGGTATACTTGATCTTGAAAATTGTTGTGGAATGTAAAACTTGTTGTTTTTTATACTTTAAAAGCATACATTTAAAAGTAATACTGGATCTTTTGAGTGCTTTTGCATTTTTGACAGGCTCAGTATCTCAGACATTGCCGAGAGCTGCAGGGACATCCATCTCCCTTGCTCTGAAGAAAGGACCTTTGCCACCGGTTCCCCCCATCAAAGGCAGCAACACCTCCCAACAGACACCACAGTACACAGATCCACAACACCAGAGTCCGAGTCCTTTTCAGATTCCTCCTCCACCTTCTATGCCTGCTCCAGTTCTCCCAGAGAGAATCAGAAGGAGTGCAAGTTTCCAACCTGTAAGAGGACCAGGACAAATGCCCTTACAGTTCTGTAAATTTGAATATGTGAAATGTGTGGTCTGAATGATCTTAACTTTTGTTTGCAATGGCAGGTGTGCTCCAGAAAGAGGTGACCGTATTCTGAGTGCAATGAGAGAAGTGTTCAGACAAAAGCAGCGGCTCCAGATGGGTACAGGTGGAAGTCATATGAAGCTGGACCCTAACAGTGACAGACACCTTTTTAAAGAAACTTTGGTTTCAACTGTGCTATGTACGATGCACTCATTAAAAAATGTGTGATATAGCTGAGATGCTGCTTTTTGTCACTTACACAAGGCCATGGCCGGATTAACCTGTTATAGCCGTTATACATCATATGCTATAATGACACCACCAATGGTTTTGTTTGTGTCAGTTTATTTGTAGAAAACTTTATTTACTCAATTCCACTATTACGACTTTATACATATGTGTGTGTGTGTGTGTGTGTGTGTGTGTAGGTGGCCAGTTGATATATATATACTAGCCACCATAGGTCAACAAACACACAAGAAATAAATTAATCACAAAATACTGTGAATCACAAAGCTAAAACAAAGACTACAAGATTAAAAACCAGATGTGGAGTTGGTTAAAAGAACAACCAATTATCAACTAAATAGCAATACCATGCAGAAATATCTAAATACTCGTAAACTAATGAAGCCATGCTTTAAAAGCTCTATGTGTAGATTATTTTCACTGGGAGGTAAAGATATCCTAAAGCCAGTAATGGATGAAATTATTAAATGGCTAAGATTTGTTCATGTAGAGGTTTAATACAGCATGCTCATTGATTCCTTAAATATTCATTGGTCACAAAAGGAGCTCAAATCTAACTGTTGCACTCTAATAATGTTGGACAGATCTGTGCTGTACAGATACTGTTCAAGTTATTTCTGTTCTTCCCTTATGGGGCGACGAACGGGCAAATACAAAAACATTTGAAAAGACTATTTAGTCATTTAAAAATCTGAGCACAATATAAACTGAAATAATAAATCATATCTACATTTTTACACATTATCCCCCAACAAGCCAGGACCTGAAGATTGTTGTTTTTTTCACTGCAGGACCCATCTTGGTTGCTGTTGTACTTAGGTGGTGCAAATTCTCTAACAAATTTACAATAAATAAAATGACCAAAACCCAACCTGGGGCACATGTGTGGTCTTGGCCAGTTGTTTGCACTGGTATGTATGAGACTAATTATGGCTCATACACATAAAGCGGTTTAAAACATAATGTAAACAAGGGTAGAGGTAAAGATGGAGTTCCACCATGACCACAGCTGAACAATAACAAGTCGCGTGCGCGCGTGCTTATGGACGCGATAATGAGCGCGCGCCTCTCACAGCGCTCACTCACTTCATTCATTGCTGCCTGTGCTGCTGTAGCGACTCGCAGTGCACACCACGCTGGGAAGAGGCTTTGAACCGAGACCATGAGGGGCTCTTGCCGCCCGAGAAACCCTCGGGACAGGGCAGGTAGGGTGCAAACTCCTCCCGAGTCCTCACTTTTCTCTTTTTCTTATACATGTATATTTTGGACACTGGTTTTGTGTGAAGTGAGCGCTACAGAGCAGCTGGACTAGCAGGCGGGGGAAGTAAACAAGTATGTGTCACGTAGGCATGCTCCAGAGCGAACAGGGTCTGCTACCGAGGAGAAGTGGGACAGGCTACGCAGACGTGAAATTTGGGAAGGACTGGGTATTTCAGCTTTCACGTAACGAATAAATAGTTTGCATATGCCAAGGATGCTTTGGTCGACTTCCTATCTGCTGTTAAAGCCTGGCTGCAGCAGCTGGTTAGCTAGCCTGTAAGCTAACGTAACTGGTGGACTGACTGTTTATGAGAGGATGTAAACACGACGTTGTGGTCGAAAAGCTCTCCAAACATCACTTATTGCGGTATGATGCTGCGTCAAAGAGCCCCGAACAGATCTGAGAGGTTAAGTTGGTACTCGAGAATGTTCGAGAAGTGTCTAGAGTAAGTTATTGCTGCAGGTCTGCTCAGACGAAGGTAATACTACACATACTGTGTGGGAGGACCAGAGGGTAAACCTATTGAAGGTCATCTCTCCATACCCTGACCTGCAGGCTGCCAGCTTTGTTTTCAAAGGATATTGTGGACTTGCTTTTAAATGTCTTTTATTTGTTGATATGGTGATTCTTACAGCAACTAAATGTGTGTATCACAAAGATTGCATTGATAGCAGCGAATGGGACAGATGGTGAAGAGATGTCAGTGTTAATTTGGGTCCAAAATCTTTGTCTAATGTGTGCTGACTTGTGTAAAATGTACCTTAATGTTGCTCTAAACATTTCAGCTTGAACTTCTGTGTGTTCACTTTTGCATGCTGTCAATCCCAGCCCACTACACTTTGTCTCTTATCGAGGTTCCTCGATGACCACCTCACATGCTACAAATGCCATCTGGACCAATGCTAATACTATGGCCTATATATAATCCGGTGACTTATTATAAGGAGATGTTATTACGTGACTCTATTTGTCTTGAAGCCTGGGCCTGTTTGACATTGTGTCACTGTGCTGTCGTCTTGATGAAGAGAGGACGAACTCTACCAAGTCTCGGATTGACTTTGTTTCTCGAGGGACGGATTCATCGCTGTCCCTTGTGCGAATATGTTCACAGCGGTTTTAAATGTTGTGGCAGATGTGTGAGGGATGAACAGATCTGCAGGCTGTGTTGGTGAGTTGTCTGCATTCCAAGGTGGGGCTAAGCAGAAAAACAAGAAAAACATGCTGGTGTGCGCGTGTATTTGTGGATGTTTATCTAGTTGTTATTTTAGGAACAAATACAGATGGCTACTTTGTCTACTCAGTATATATTGTATAGTGCATATTAAGCTGCCCCTGCAGTTAACAGTGATGCAAATATCATGTCATGAGTCTGTGGAAGCATTGAGTTAGCTTTGTCTCTTGTACCCACTGAGCCCTTATGTGTTTATCACTGCAGACGGAGAGAAATATGCCTCAGTGGGTGCAGCAGACCCAACACCAATAATATCCCTATGTGCACTTCTCCATGGCTGTGCACCACACATGATTCCTCAGATGCTGCCAGCTGCAGTAAATCTACCTTCTCCCACCCTCCATTGTTATCCTCTTTATTATACCCAGTAATCCTTATTTTCTCTGTCTTTATTTTCGCCAGATCCCTTCTCTGAATAATCACAAAAACATCACTTCCTCTCATCCTTGTTCATGGCATTGGTGGCTGGCTCACTGCACCTACCTCCCTCCCTCCCTCCCTCCCTGTCTCTGCTCTCTATCTGGGGGAAAGTTCACCCGCTCGCTCAGAATCTCATTATAGGCTTCAGGCAGAGCTGCTGTAGCCTACGTGTGTGTAATGCCTATGCAGTCATTGTATCCCTGCTCAGTGCACTGATCTTGCTGATGTTTCGCATCTGGGAGCTTTTAAGTGCTGGGTTGTTTGTGTTATTTGTGTGTGTTTATGCATGCAAAAGTAGCAACATTTCTGCACAGTTGAGAAATTGATATTGCTTGTTCAGGCTCATATGAAACCGCCTCTTTTGTCATCCTCTGTCGCAAGCAGCACAAAAGGGATCTATAGACCGATTCTGGATTCATAGTTGATCAACACAGAATTAATATATCATATGAATATATATATATGAACATATTTAATAATCAAGAAACCGTTAAAGCAAAAATGCTAAAGATTCTCTGTATGCAGCTTCTCCAGTATGGCTGTTTTTTGAGTGATAAAAGTGTAAAAATTAACATCTTTGTGTTCTGGACTGTTGATTGAGCAAAACATTCTTTTTTTAGGATGTCAGTGTCAACGCCCCTGTCCACATACTTTTACTCAGTTTGTTGTTCGTGGTTAGTGCTACAGCCCTTAGTTCTAGTTTATGGGACATAAAAATGGTACAGTATTTAATGATATTTTAGGCAATAGTGTGCTGTCTTTTTTGTGTACAGTGGCACTGTCATCCGAAAAAGGAAGTGATTTCTGCCCCAAACTGTTGCCAAAACCAAACTAGGTCCGACATGAATGTTTTTGGTGTCGAGGACGTTGACTTGTCTGCACAGAGCACTGAACTCACCTTTAGGGTGAGGTAAAATGCTATCAGCCCGGCCTCATTGCCAAACGTCAGTATCTGGAAAGTCACTGCAGTCAGGTTACAAAAGCTTGAAGACAGTCTTCCCAAGAGTGAAGTGAAGGGTAACTCCATCTTTACTCAAAGATCAATCATATGTTGGTGTAATGTTGGCCTGAATAAAAACAGTCCTGATCTTTTAAAACCAAACTGGATGTGCTTTAGACTCATCGCTGTTAGATCATCGACTCAACATTATGTTTTCTATTCAGCAAACACAACATAAAATAAACTAAAGGAAACAGCAATGCATCTTTTAGATAAGATAGTGTAAACACTTCATGCAAAAGGAAGTTTAACTCTGCATCGGTTATAAAAGATCTGTGTTATGCAGCAGTGAGTTGTTACATTTCGTGTGTGTGTGTGTGTGTGTGTGTGTGTGTGTGTGTGTGTGTGTGTGTGTGTGTGTGTGTGTGTGTGTGTGTGTGTGTGTGTGTGTGTGTGTGTGTGTGTGTGTGTGTGTGTGTGTGTGTGTGTCTTGTTGATGGGAGTAGTCCTGCTGACATGCTGACTTTCCCTGACGGCGGTGCTCTCTGACCTCTGGATGTGTTGACTGTCACAGTAGATGCTGAGTTAATAAGATCCATCTTTCTCTCGACTAGATGTTCATTCATTTCATTTTCTTTGCTGCAGTCCAAACTACTAGCTTTAAAAGTAAGTGCACATCGCCACCTGGTGTTACAACTGCGACATTACATTGGGCTAAGAACGACCTACTGTATTCAAGTTGTTCTCATTTGTTCACAGACATTTTCTAAAAACGAACCTTATGTTCTCAGAATTCTACGAAAACAAAGTCAACAGACACACAAAAGGTAAAACTCAACTGATTCCAAAAATGAAACAATAAAACATAAAAATTCAAAACAATAATATGTCTTCTAAAAATGGGACATTGTGTTCAAATGACACACACATCATCACACGATGGAACATTTCCAATAACCAATTCCACAATGATGTGCTCAATGTACATGCCTTTTGCATGTTTGGTGGTACACATTCTACATATGTACAGGAGTCGGTTGTAAATACTCAAATAAAGAAGCCCAATGATACTGTATAAACGAAAACGTTTTTTTATTTTTCTTAAAATACAGTATAATCAGGAAAATAAAAAGCAGATTAATTGAAAGGACTTGTTAGCTGCAGCCCTAAATTGAAAATGTTTTGAATTCCATAATAGATCAAAATAAATGAGGAGATGAAGAAGAACAAGCTAACATCAGCCGATTTAAAATCCTTGGTGATTTGTGGGCCTCGTGACCTGGCCGCGTGTAATTCTTGTGGCCACGACAGTTTTCGTGATGGTGTTTATGTGAGCTCCCAACTCCAAGCAGTCAGCACGCCTCCCCCATCCCCGACCCGCCTTCCCTATTGGCTGCTGGACCTCTCATGTCTTCTCTGATTGGTTCATTTCTCAGCTGCATTCACTGCCCATGTGTGCAGCATGTGCGCATCTGAAGGCTTTGTTTTTCTATCAGCTGCTCTTTTCCGCTTCTCTTGCTCACTTGTTACCGTCTTTACGGTGATTTCTTTGAAAAGGTTTTCTTAGAAATGAGTGTGAGCTGTTGGGATGTTTTCTTATGGTCTGGAAATATATGAAAATAATTCAAGGATTTGTGTTTGTTGCATTTACCCCACAGAAATGTCAGTAAATAAAGATAAAAAAATCAATGCCCCGACAATGTATTTCTCAATTAACGAGAGTGCATTTGTTTGATTGACATGATTGACGAATTAAATAACCTTTATTTGTGAATTGAGCATTGTAGTGGTCGAATTTCCATTATATTTCTAGCTCTGAAAAGTATAGTAACTTAAGTTAGGAATAATTTGTCAAACATTATATATCTATTTATCTTTTGAGTAAATACGTTATTACTATCTTCTTAAAATATCACTGCATATTAGTGCAATTGAGGCAGTTAGTTGAGGTTAAAATAACACCACTGAAATGCTGTTTAAGCAAAGTCACATCCTGTACCCGGCTTTGTTTTGCTCCCTTGCTCTGTGTTGCGCTCAGTCTCCAGTCGTTATGGTAATGAGCATCTGCTGTTTCGGCTCTGCTGTTCCTCTGCTAATAGACAACCCCCCCCCCCCCCCCCGCAGTCAGATGAATCAGACTGCCAGGGCTAGAGCCCACCGCCTCAGTTTCACATACGCAGGGTAACATCAGCGATACAACATCCAGGATGTTAGACAACGAAGAGTTCTTGTTAGACACGTCTCCGCGGGAGCTCACCCAGAACCCGCTCAAGAAGATCTGGATGCCGTGCAAGAACGGGCATATAGCTCAGAGACGGGGTAAGATGCAGCCGGCCGGCCAGAGCCGCAAAGGATGCGACTGCGAGTCAATGTGCATCTGTTAATGCTATTCCTATTTTAAATCATATTTTATGTTATTAATGTTTCCTGATTCAAGTGAAGTCTGTCTTTGAATTTAAAGTTATTACGTTTTGTGACATTTACGCGCGGTTGTTTTAGACGTTGCGCACAAATAAAGTAATGCATATTATTGCCTTTTTGTGCTGCTCGGCAGTGTTGCATCAGCTGGTCTGGTTTCAAATATGCATGGAGACATTATAATCACGCTTATTGCAAGCTCGCTGCATCAATTTACCCCCAAGATCACCCCACAGACAACATGTATCATGGGTGTTGACCGACGTGGATGTGAGGCTGAGCAGCCGTGTCTCTGCACGGCGGCTGGTTTTTGCTGAGTCAAGCTCTGCGTTCTTCATTGCTGTTTCTTTTGAAACAATCGTTACACATCAGGAGCAGTTTATCATGTCTGTCCTCAACCGAGTAAAACTCAGTTTCTCCACAAAGAATCACACAAAAGCACCACTTTAAATATTTTGTTTACATTTCTTAAAACTAAATCAATCGGCATGAAAAAAGCACGAATCGATCAAATAAATCGTATCCGTCCAAGACTGTTTAGGTGACTAATCAACTAAGAGGGGCAACCCTAAAAATTTAAGTTGTAATCAAAACAACTAAAAGTAAGAAATTAACAATCAAAGGAAATTTGGAGGAAAAAATGTGTCTAAAAGACTGTGATTGCTTCTGTGTGACATTCTTTAATAATTTTAAAATAAACCCAGAAAGAGCTTTTTAATTTTTGTAAGAATAAAACAATAAATAGATAAGATATTTAATGTGTACATCCTGAGATACAGCATCCACATTTCACAAAACTTTAGCGCCCTGTAGGCTACAGCGTGCTTTTCAACCGGACCTTTGTCTGCAGCGTGGTGCTGTTTGTGCATGTGTCATCCCTTCACCTTTTCTTACTCTCCTTGAGAGCTATGTTCCAGCCCTGATAGTGAATACTTTCAAAATGCTGATCAGTTGTCTCATGCTTTAGATCAGTCATTCCCAAAGACGGGATCAGGACCCACTGATGGGTCGCAGGAGAGTACTATATAGTGTAATTATGAGCACTCTTCAAGACTAATTAAACTCTTGTTGAATGGAATAATGTCGACAAGCTATGCTCAGCCAGTTAAATGTGTGAGAAGTGAGTTAAATCCATTAAAAGTGTGTTTCTCTTCCTCCCTCTCTCACAGTGTGTATGACAAACTGCCCGACCCTCATTGTGACTGTTGGACTTCCAGCTCGAGGGAAGACTTACATTTCAAAGAAGCTCACTCGCTATTTAAACTGGATTGGTGTTCCAACCAAAGGTACCAGCTACACCCTAAACACATACACACACATAATATGTAATACATAATATGTACATATTACCTTAAAGTAGAAACCAGCTATAATCTTTTTTAAAAGACATCATATTTTCATCTGTAACAGAGTTCAATGTTGGCCAGTACCGGAGGGAGTGTCTGAAGATCTACAAGTCCTTTGAGTTCTTCCGTCCAGATAATGAAGAAGGGTTAAAAATCCGACGGTAAGTCTTCACTGATTGGCCAACCAAAAGCAATGACGAGTCTGCAGGTTTTCAGGTAATTGGATGGAAACTTTTGGTTCCCTCTAATTCAGAGTAACCAGCAAACGACTATTATCTATGAAAAGATGTAGAGGAGTATGAATGAAGTCGCTCCCCCTCTATGTGTGTTGTCAGAGCTTCTCCTTGATTTGATGACATAGCCGTTTTAGGACCTGTAAACCATTTCTAATTCCAGGATGTCTCCTATTGTTTTGTACGTCATCAATTTCTACCAAAGAAACGCCATTTAATGGTAGATATTTGAGGTTGACAGGTTTACAGTCTGCCTGCCTGAATGAAAATTCAGCAGTCGATGTAGTTGGGTCACAGGCGTTTGAAGTCTTTGCACCGTATGACTCTGTGTCTGCTGTCCTTCTACAGTCAGTGTGCGTTGGCAGCACTCAATGATGTCCGGCAGTACCTGAGTGTCGAAGGAGGACAGGTGGCGGTGAGTCCTTGATGTTGTCCCTCAGTTCTCCACGGCAAAATGATCACAATATCAAAACAAACTGCACATCACAGCTGAAGAAGTGTTTTTCCTGCTTTTTCAGGTGTTTGATGCCACAAATACAACGAGAGAAAGAAGAGGCACTATTGTCAAGTTCGCTGAGCAGAATGGGTTCAAGGTATGTTAACCGAGGCGGGGTGTCATTTAGTTTACGTCACTTTGACCTGATGGCCTCTAAGTTTACTCGATTGTCTTGCCACTGCAGGTATTTTTTGTGGAGTCTGTGTGTGAGGACCAAGATGTCATTGCACAAAATATAGTGGTAAGCCTTTTCTCTTTTTGTTCTATCCAGTATAAATATTTGAAAATACTATAAGCAGACCATGTACTGTATTTTCTTTTTTTAAAGAGAGAAAAATGACTCTTCCTACAAAGGATAGCGTGACATTGCAAAGCATTTTCACACTTTCATTTAAGTTCAAATCCAAGAGCAGTTTACCTTAAAATATGTTCATATGAAGGCTTTCTCAGAGTTAAGGTGTAGACCAGCGGTTCCCAAACTTTTTAGGCCGCGCACCCCCTTCTACATCCCGACCGGGTTCGCGCACCCCCCCCCCCCCTTAATAAAAAAAAAAAATAAAAATCAACAGAGCCCATTTACAGCCGCATAAAAATCTGACCAATGATAGAACAGTTTGCTCGCGCGTGGCGTTAGTTTACAATATTTAGTCCGCTGTTAAATGTTGCAGTGTGAACACAAACCGAACAAAGGGGAAACTGCAACATTGTATCATATTAATCCCTGAATCAGAACAAAGCAAACCACACTTTGGGAATCCCTGGTGTAGACAAACAAGCTCAGTGGAAACAGGCTGATAACAGTGTCAGGTAGACAACTTCCTCTCTTCTCTGCTCACATCCTCTCCCTCCGGTTCTACCTTTTGTAGCAAGTTAAGTTGGGCAGTCCAGACTACATTCACTGCAACACAGAGGAGGCCATTGAGGACTTCATGAAGAGGATCAAGTGTTACGAGTCCTCCTATCAGCCTCTGGACGAGGTTCTGGACAGGTGAGGAAACACACAATGACTTAGACTAGATTACAGTACCTCATCAAGATGGCTGGTGGTTGACTGACTCTCTTGCTGCAGGGATCTGTCTTACATAAAGATTATTGACGTGGGCTGTCGTTACCTGGTGAACCGCGTCCTTGACCACGTGCAAAGCCGGATCGTCTACTACCTGATGAACATCCACATCACGCCGCGCTCCATCTACCTGTGTCGCCACGGGGAGAGCGACCTCAACATCAAGGGACGGATTGGAGGAGACTCTGGTTTATCCCCCAGAGGAAGAGAGGTGTGTGTTTGTGTTTGTGTGTGCTGAGTCTGTATGAAAGTCATGTGTGAGTTTTGATGTAGTCTAAAACAACAATAATTCTCCATGTCACATTTTAAATTGTGACATTTTTTCATAAAAGCCTAATAGTCAAATGAATAGTATTTTGTATTTCAACACTTTTTATTTGAACAGATAGACCATGACACATGAGTATGCAAAGATGTCTACAATAATATTCAGTGACAAAGAGATACAAACAGATGCAAAGTAGTAACAGAATGAATAAATAAATATATCTAAAATAAATAAAATGAATAAAATAAATGAAATTAAAAAAAAAAATAATAATAATAAAATCTTTTTATAAATAAATAAAATAAAATGAATAAACTAAATATAATAATTAAAGTAAACTAAATATAATAATTAAAGTAAACTAAATACAAATAAACAAATGACATAAAAGGGAAATGGAGACGGGAACAGGGGGAAAGGGCACGGAGGGCTTATTCAGTCAGACTGGCACAGCAGAGTTTGATAAAAATATTCCAGGAGAGACTGCCACGCCTTGTGGTATTTTTCCCTCGAGCTTTAGTCACGATACCTCAACTTGTCTAGTTTTCGGTGTCCCGTTACATCCTTGACCCAACGAGCATGTGATGGTGGAGTCCTGTCCTTCCACTTTGACGACGGGCCCAGAGTGTGATTCGCTGTTTGAAAGGGACATCCCCTTGGTTCAGAGACCGCCGTTATAGGGTTCATGGGCATGTTCGACTGACAAAAAAACCATATGATATCGGGTAGCAGGGACACCATGACACCTCTGGCCGGTGGAATCCACCTCTGGATGCAACTTACTAAATCTATAACTCTAAGAATCTGCACATGCGT
The DNA here is from genome assembly GCF_949748355.1 of Melanostigma gelatinosum. Lineage (NCBI taxonomy): Eukaryota > Metazoa > Chordata > Actinopteri > Perciformes > Zoarcidae > Melanostigma > Melanostigma gelatinosum. Next base: position 13,500,178 of record NC_136636.1, on the reverse strand, counting down.
TTAATACATGACTAATGTCTTTCTAAAACTTTTCTTTTGTGTTGCACTTTCATGGACTTTCAAGACTATAGAAGTGTAAGAAAAATATTCCAAGAGACATCTATGTCCAGTGTATTCTATATTGCCAAATTAGACAACAGGGACATAGCCAGGAGCCAGCTACAGGACAACCACTGGTATGAATTATGCTTTGTCCCGTAATGTCTCTTCACATTAAAAACTCTTTCATAACAGCGACGGTATCTGGGCATATACGAACGCAACTGTTTCGGCTTTCAGTGAAAAAGCGGTCAACTTAACACTGCTTCTAAAAAAATGTGCCGGTTGTCGCTGTCAACTTTGCACTTCTTTGCAGCGGCCATTGTACCTAGCAGGACATGACAAACCGTTCATATTATATAACGTCTGTTTATGAAGACGAACAAAAATGGAGAACCTCTGGTCTGAAAGATATGTCAGTATGGTTCTGAATAGAAATTCATTTTGGAGTTTTTATTGGATGGATTTTGTTTTCTTGCATTCTAGTATGCCAAAAGTCTGAGGAAATTTATCCAGGACCAGAACATCAACGATCTGAAAGTGTGGACCAGCCAGATGAAGAGGACCATCCAGACAGCGGAGAGCCTGGGAGTTCCATACGAACAGTGGAAGTCCCTCAACGAAATCAATGCTGTATGTTGATTCCTGTATTCATCGACATAAATAATTAATAACAGCCTTTTTCTTAAGCATGTGTTTACTCAAGCTAAGCACACACACTCTCCTCTTTTCAAAGGGTGTGTGTGAGGAAATGATGTACGAAGAGATTCAAGAGAATTACCCTCTGGAGTTTGCACTGAGAGACCAAGACAAGTACCGCTACCGCTATCCTAAAGGAGAGGTGAGGATGGGACTCTTCCAAATGCCTCGCATCTATTATTTAGAGGTGAATAAATGTGTTTGTTTCCTGTAAACTGTGTGTTTCTGATCGTTCTGTGATTCTCCGTCAGTCTTATGAAGACCTGGTGCAGCGGCTGGAGCCAGTGATGATGGAGTTGGAGAGACAGGAAAATGTTCTGGTTGTTTGTCACCAGGCCGTCATGCGTTGTCTTCTTGCATATTTCCTGGACAAGACTGCAGGTATGAAGGACTTTGCAGTCGGCAATGTGGACAAAATTGTAATGTGTGTAATTTTCTGATTATTTGCTGATTCATGATGTACGTCGGGATCATTTTTAAACTAGAATTATCGCCTTGCGGTTGTATGCCTCTGTCAACCAGTCTAGTGTCAGTTTACACCCATGTGTGTCCAAAATGTCATCGCGTCATCATTGTATTCTATATGACGTGTGTGAAATTGTTGTAACTAGCATATGAATTATGGAGTTATGGCCAAAAATGTGTTTTGTGAGGTCCCAGTGACCTCTAACCACCAAATTTTAATCGGTTAATTTAAGAGTCCAGGTGGACGTTTGCGCCACATTTGAAGAAATTCCTAAGTTATCACGATTATGTGAATGGGACGGATGGACAGACGCACTGTACACATGTACAGACAACCTGTAAACATAATGCCTCCGGCCAAGGCTGTAACCAACATATTGACTTCTGGAAAAGACATTCAAAAAACTTTAAAGAAAAGATGCAGTACACCGTGACCCTGAAACTTCCAGCATGTTACATCACTTTCTATCTCTGTTTCCACAGAGGAGTTGCCTTATCTTAAGTGCCCTTTGCACACGGTATTGAAGTTGACCCCTGTGGCTTACGGTGAGTTCTGTCATTTATATATATATATATATTTATATATAGTATTGACTGTTATTATTCTTCAAAACTGATCCAAAAAGGCATCAATGTTTTTTGTAGCTTCATTTTGCCTGAATCGTTTGCCAAATCGTCTCCACTTGGTCTAACTCTTCGCAATCTTTGCTTTGATTGCTCTTTCTCAGGATGCAAAGTGGAGTCGGTCTGTTTAGGCGTGGACTCTGTGAACACACACAGAGACAGACCAGAGGTAGGTATCCCAGGCTGCACACAGAAATGTCTCTCAGCAGACGACGTAGACAACTTCAATCCACTTCAGGGGTGATTCACCTCACTGCGTTTTCCTCCAGTTCATCTGGGACCGGGGACTCCATTGGATTCGGGAGAATCGTTAAACTGTGAAAGCTGTGTGTTGACTTTCATTTATGATTTCTAGAGAGACGCGGTCTGTGTTGCATCGTATTTAGTGTGTATGTTCCTCCTTAAGCACTTAAGTCCTCGCACTCAGTGCTGATCCGTCCCTCTCTCCTTATTGCACAGAGAATGTAAATCTTTCACACAAAGGAAACCGTGTTCAGCCTCCGTCCACCAGTGATCTCTGACCACAATCAAGACAGCTGTGATTTACCGTTGACACTGCTACCTCTGTCCTGTCAGCATTTACCTTTTAGGTCGGAGCAGATTTTTTATTTTTTTTATGTCGCAAGTATTTTCCTACATCGGCCCCGAGAGCTCAACACACTGCAACTTAGAGACAACATTTAGCAACGTAAGAAAACACGACCAAATATAGAAACACGTAGATTACAACACAGAACACAATGGAAATAAGTTTATTTTTTAAACAGTTATATTCACTTTTTTTGTTTCTTATTTTAACATTCTCTTTGAATGCTTCACAATTGAACTGGTAAACTGGTAATCAGTGAAAGGCTAACGCTAGATTAACATCATGCAATCACAATGTGCCAGGAAATGAAGCCAACAGGGAAGTGCCTAAAACTGCAGTTCCCCACATGACCACTTGAGGTCGGCTCTAAAAGTGAGTCAATCTCTGCAGACCCGAATGTTAAAATGCCAAATTTTAGAGCAGAAATAAACATGTTTACTGCTTGGTACAAAAAATGGTTTTGGTCTCTATGGCTTATTTAGATTTTTCACGTCCATGATGACTGTAGATGGAGTGAATATTTATATAACTCACCCTTTTAATTCATATTACGTCTTAAAGTTAGGCATAATTGAGGGCGTGGCCACTTTAACTGACAGGTAGCTGTCTGCTCTGCTGCGTCACCGGGCTGCTTCAGCTCCTCCTCTTTTTTAGAGTAGAGTTGTGTTGTCACTGCCAAGAGGCCGGAGCCAGCCGCTTTGAGTGGCTCCTCAGAAACCTTAAGGGTGACCATACTGAGAGACTACGTCCATACTTTATGCGCAGTCTACAGTTTTGACTAGTTGCAGTGCTTTGAAGTCTCAGGGCCACTGCATTTCGTTCCATTTCACATCTTTGTAGGGACTCCATGACTGTAATCCAGAGACAGGACAAATCATTGTGCACGTGCGTGTGTGTGTGTGTACTTGTGCATCTATATTCATTTTTGTTCAATTTGACTGAAACCTTCTGGAGTTAGGACATTTTTTAGGTAATTTGAGCTGGACCAAAGGGCTGATTGAGGATTGCGACTTGGTTGGAATTAGGTTTGGTTTAGTTTAAGGTAGTGTGCTAGAAAATGAGAATAGGCCTACAAGAGTGTGTGTGCGTGTGTGCGCGTGTGTGTGTGTGTGTGTGTGAGAGAGAGAGTGAGAGAAAAGGACAAAAATACCATGTAGAATTGAACATTGGGTGAATGTTACTCCGATTATATTATCGTAAAGTCTGTTTTGTATACTTAATGTATGCAAGTGACAAATACATGTAACCTCAACATACATGTTTCTGCATATGAATTGAATCAAAATGTAATTTTCATTCTAGTAATATTTTTATTTATTTATTTTTAATCCTTATATTAACTCTTGTTTACTGCTTAAATGTTAAGGCTTAATCTGCAATGCCCAACAAACTACTTGAATCAAGATGTTTGCTATAATATGATCACTAATAGTGTTAACTGGTAGCTGGAGAGCACACATGCTTAAATCATTTCATCAAGTGTAACTTTTTCTTCAGATTTTTTGTGTTTGTGAAGGTCATTGTAAATATAAAAATCCACATTGGAAAAAAAAATCATTCTTTCTCTCGTTACTTTTTTTGGTGAATACATTAATGATCGGTTATTTTGTCTCTCAGATAATGATTATAATGTGTCTAACAGCACAGTTCTCTACATGTCACATGTCAGTTGGGGTTTGAGTAGACATTGAATGATTTGTCTCAGTAAAGCAGTGAGTAATGTATGAATAGTAATCTACAGTGAAATGCTGACTTCTGTATTTCCTCCTAAACAGTGGTGTAGTGGTTGTACTTCTGGGTAGATGGGTGGGTTACCGAGGAGAACGTGCGCATTCACTCCTATATATTCCAATGGCTGTTTGGCTCATGGGTGGGTATACTGTAAACCGCCAGAAAAAGAGGTGTATACCCGCATATACCCTGCACTACACCACTGCTCCCAAGCGTACTTTAGATGGTTCTGTGGCAATGTAAATCTACATTTAAAAAATATTATCTTATAGCAAAATAATTCATTTCATACCCTCTGTGACAATACCCACAAGTTTGATTCATATATTCTAGAAATACCAGATGAAAGTATATATTCTGACTTCATTGAATTAATTGTATCAGTCATGTTACTATATGAATGTCAAGGGAGTATTCAATGAATTCAAATCAATATGTAAATGTGATAAGTAGGATTGTAACTCAGTCCTTCTCTCTCATGACTCTTTCAGAATGTGAAAGTGCAGCGCACCACTGATGACGCTCTGCAGACTGTCCCAGCTCACCTCTAATATTCTTCACTTCCTGTTCCAGCTGCAACCTTGTCCGACTTTCGTTCAGCCCTCTGAACTGCATTATGGGAGCGGTGCTGTTCAGCTGCCCGGAGTACAACTGTAAAGCACTTTCACCAACTGTAATCCATTTTTATATGTCTGTTCTGTAGCTCAACTCCTACTGAAGAAAATGCAAATATTTTTGATAAGCGTGTCGACTTTTATTGTTGCAATGACATTCCTATCATTTTCAGCACCTTTTCCATGATTATATTTAATATTGTCTGTATATTGTGCACTGTATGCTGCCATATGTTCCCAGTGTTTCTGAAGATTTTACTGTATCATACCCCTGAAAAAAAACTTTAAAAACTGTAACTACTTTAGTTGGTAAAATGGTCTTTATCAAAGTCCTTAATCCCTGAGTTTTTTTTAACTTTTTCTCAGCTAGTTGAATTATATTTAAAATGCAGCCATTGTGCTCAGTGTATCTACCATGAGAAAAGAAATTAATATAAATCTTAAAACATGATTCACACATGTTCAGTACCGGTAATCAGAAATCCTGGGATGAGGGATTATGTTTAAACCAAAAAAGATGTTAGGGTGGACTTTGTGGGGTGCCGTTTTTAAGACATACAATGAAATGTTAAGACAAATCTGCAGTCATAAGTCTGTCTGGTTCACCAATGATTTAAGTGAATGCCTGCCTGGTGCTGCGCAAAATGTACACAGAGTTTGATGTAAGTTGTGTGTGTAAATCAACATGTATTTTACGGTAGGCCATTATTTTGAGAACTCTGTAATGTTGTACATTTGACATTGTAAAATGACTGTACTGGAAATATAATTCCAAATGCCTTGTTCGTCTCCAGCTGTCAATCTGAATAAACCTTCAATGTTTGGGTTTAACACAAAGCTGCTGTTTATGCTTCATGACATTAAAAAAAAGAAAAAAAATCACATACAAAGAATAATGCTTTTTATTTATCTTCACTTTCAGCAAGTATATTTATTTTAATTATTTCCATCTTCAAAAGGGTTTATTTTGTGGACTTTTGTACTAATACAAGAAACGTGCACCAAATGATTGCCCTCGTTTAAAGTCAGTCATAACAAAACACAGCTAAATTAAATGTATGTTCATATAATATATATATATTTTAAAAAACATTTAAATGTAAATGCATTTTACCCTGTGCTCATGAATATTGATAACAAATAGCTTTTTAAGGAGCTGCCCTGACTTCTAATGTTCTAACGCCAGAAACAAATGTCTGTTGTGAATATTGATATGTACAAAAATCCATATTTTTATATCTGTTAAAGAGCAAAGCCCCATTTGCCAGTGAGTACACCTTTACTGAATGTCTTCTGTTTCTCCACTTCTCATGGTTGATCAGATCTCCTCTCTGCGGTGTGAAAGCTCCACAGTGACCGCCAAGAATGTAAAAGAAACGTGTTCCCCAGCTTCTCTCTCTCAGAACTGCAGGAGTACAAGAAAAACAATGTCTAAGCTTCAGTAAATCAAAAAGACAGAAGAAATTACATGAACTTCTTTCTACTGATAATGTTACTTCAATCACCTACAACATTAATAACATTGTAGCCCTAAAATAACAGCAAAATATAAGACATAAATCAAAGTCCCACCATACAAAACACAGACAATAAGATAAAAATAATGCAAAAACTAAACCACTTGTGCATAACGCTGCATCAATGCGAGCGTTGAAACAGAAACATTTTTAATAACTACAACTTACATTTTTGAGGAACTCCTCTGCGACGATACGAGCCCTGGCGTTGACGGACAGCTTCATTTCACTGATCTCTTTGTCAATTTCCTCCATGAAATGAATGACGTAGTCCACCAGCTTGTGTTTGTACATCTGCTCCGTGTGAAAGTTGGTGATGAGAAAACTGATGTCATAGCCCTGCGAAGTGAAGATAGAGGAAAAAAAGGAGTATTTTAAACTTTAAACAGAAATAACTGATGCTAAGGTTCTCACTACCTTCAACAAATCATTTTCAATTTCATACATTTTCCATAACTGTAAACGCACACCTACCTCCACTGGTTTCCTCCTCAGGATGAAGAAGTTCTCCGCTCTCATCATCATGAAACGCATGAATTTATGGCACAGAATCTTCTCAATCTCATCTGCCTGCAGCAGCAGAATAGTTAAACTTGGTCAGGATTACAGATACAGTTCTAATCTTTACATCAATCATATTAATCACTAACTGCTTAGCATCCAGCAGTTTTGTATCGGGGTCTAAACACAAAACCATTGGCTCCCAGACAGCAGCCCCGACCGACCTGCTTGACAGCGATGCTGATTCTGACAGAGTTGATGGAGCCCTCGATCAGAACTTTCTCCTTTTCGTTCCGGCTGATGATCACGGGCTGGAGGAGCAACTCTTTACTACTTCTATAAGTGAGAGAAACAACACATAATTCAATGTGTCAGTCAACTAGAGAGGTGAAACTCAGATTTCATGCACTGCTGGGTGTTGTTCACCGCTCCAAAGTCATACTCCGTGTTGCGGTGACAGACTCACCGCACTTCCACCTCTGGCTTGTTGTGTCTCTCCACCACTTGCGAGGAGAAATTCTCCAGGCAGAGGGCGGCCTGCAAGGTAGCACGGACTGCATTGAGATACGGGCGCAAGGTAGCCGTCTGAGGGAGGAAAGCGAGAAAGAGTCGATGAGGAACATTCCTAAAAGAAGAATGTCTGAATCTACAGGTAGGTACGATTGTGGATAAACACGTTTCAAATACACACTGTTCCCTAACAGCCGTCCTGTACCGCCGGGTTCACACCGGGCACTAGCCTGGCTGTTCACACCAGAGGCGCATCGTGCTGCACAACAAGCTTTTTTTGTTCCTCTGCTGTTTTCGATAGAGCGGATCTTTCTCTGTGTCGGCTCGTCATACTCTCTCTCTGTTCAGACACAACAGACAAATATTTGGAATAAGTAGCCGCCGCAATTTAAAAACCACAACCACTGCGCTACGCAGTGAGTGTTCTGGCCCAATTGGTTTAACATGGGAGCGCTTCTCTTTCAGTGTGAACCCGGTGTGATATCACGTGATAGTCAGTCACTGTAGCGTCCAGACTGCCCTCGTGAGAAGAGGCAGAAGTAGAGCTGCCTGAGGGCTTGTCGGTGTACGCTTTAAAAGTCTGTTTATCAGATTAAAGACAAAGTGACGGAAATGAGAAAACACATTTTTTTGTGTCGTCCTCCCCACCACCAGGAGACTACTACGCCATGAGACGAACTGCAGTGAGCAGTTAGTTGTAGCAACTCACATTCAGTCAGCGCAAACCCTGGCGTTGTTTTTTCTTCTTTCTAACGGGTGACTGTAAATGTTGATTATATGGATACGGTAGTAGAAGTTTGGAGGATGTGGTCAGATTTTACACATTGCAAGCTGAGCATTGTGAAAATCACAGAGCCACTTACTGAAATACTATCAACAATATGATTTTAAAAACATGGCTACAAGCCTTTTACTCATTTTAGAAGTGCCTAACTCCAAATACCCCATCTCACAAAACTTGGACTCAGATTAATGTGCAAATATATAACATTGCCTGTCCTGATTAAACAAATACAAGCACTTCTCATATCTTTATAACATACTATGATTTGATGTGTGATTTGTGTATATATGTATGCAAGTGTTGTGTATCTGTAAACTGAGACCAGTGTTTAACCCTCAACCTGGGTGTATGCAAAGAAGGAACTTACTCAACCATCTTGTTTTCTGTAAGTATCGACAAAGAAGTGTTATCCCTCATGACACATGATTCCACGACTATCTCCAAACGTCACTAAAAGAACAACACATGCTAGGGTTCTTCTTACAACTGAGGGACTAACGTTAGCTACACAGCTCCAGGTAGTGTATCAGTTAATTTGGGTCCAGAGTTAGCGCGTTCCACAGATGTGTGCCCATCACTCTACATTCCTCAGCAACACAATATTACAAAGGAGCTACGATCACTCTCACACGTCATCACGATAAATGCACGCATCACCAGCTGAATGAAGTAGGGTTCTATGTTAGGTTTGTCATTCAGCTTGGAAACACACCGGCTAACGTTAGCTTGTGAGCTAACTACCTGCTTAGCTAGTCACAATAAACCTGTAAGAAACCCAGCAGGGATGGAGTGTAACCGAGGAGCGGATACGGCTCAATGTCGACACGCTCGGACATAATGTAACTTTGTAACTGTGTCAGTTTATCAGCACATTACGTCTCAATGTCTCTTACCATGTCTCTGTGTGACGAGATGCGGCTAAAGGCGGAAGTAGCTGCACTTGTCGGTCAGGGCTTTTCCCTGAACATACCGGAACTCAACTCTGCCTCCGGGTTGCTTTTGGTGAGAAGGTTTTGGGCACAATTAGCAAAATGAAAAATAAAACACCGAGGTTTCAAAAGAACAATTATGTTTTTAATGCTTTTCAGTAATACTATAATGAAAGAAAAAGCCGTATAATTCCCTTTTTTTTTCTAAACCAAAGAACAACATTGGAGGCAAAACGTGCTCAGAAGTCACTCAGTCTACCTGGTTGTTACTGAAAGCAAATATTTGTTTAACAGGTTGTTTTATTTTTCAGTTTGAGTTTTTTGAGTACTGGACTTGCACATAGTCAACATCTTATACAATTAACAATTGAATGATGTTGAGTTGGGAGTCAGGTTTTCATTTTGGTTGCCAGTGCTAATTACTTTTCTCAATTATAAACATGCCACAGATGTCATTTCTGTTCGATTCTTCGAGCAAACAGAAATGTAGCTCTGTGCAGGGACACTTATAAAACTTTACAATCCTCACAAAAATCCCTTTAAATTATAGAGCAGCACTTAGCCCATATTGAGCAGTTGGGCTTGTCAGACAAATCTGGACTAATAACCTCAGTATTTCTAAAATCCTGACTACAGCCCTGGCAATGTGAACTTTGTATTATATAATTAGGCAGTGCAGGATATCAGATTCAGCTTGAACATCCACGGGAATAGACCTTTCTCATGGAAGAGATTTTTAGAATTGTCATAGCAGGAAACACAGAGTAGCAACATTAATGACTCCCTTCCATCAAGTGTCCCAGTCAGCCATAACAGTGAGCCAGCATACACAAACCCAGGGCCTTGGAACTAGCTCATCTAAATGGAATGCAGCCGTTCTCAATGCGTTCACGGCTATGACAATCAGCAACGTGTGCTGAGAAAAAAGGACTGTAGGCCTGTGACACTCACAGCAGTAACAGCACAGGTGTAAATAATGAAATTAATTTGAATTGTGCATAATGTCTCACTGTCATGATTTGCTTGTGCTTGTCCTACTATGGCACATGGAAATGCATCAGGTGCAAGGCTGTGTTCTTCAAGGCCACGCAGACCTTTAAAAGTTTGCCAATTATTCTGGCTGATTTGACTTCTTTTGACATTAAAGTCAGGTGGACCTATTGTGTGGCTGTGGGAAAAATATGTACCATATATACCACCATAAAACCATATAAAGTGAACTGTTGAGTGGAGTGAGTTGAAACAGTCTGAGTTTGCTAAAGTAATCCAATTCCATATGATTGAAAGAATCATAAAATGGTGTACAGGTGAAGGTGCAGCTACACTTACAGGCCAGTCAGGGGGCTGTCAGTCAAGCACCTCGTGCACACACCCTCACAGTCCCAAGGAGAAGTCTAATCTGCTAAAATAAGTGAAAACACCCATGCGTGGGCATCAACGTTTTTGAAACACTGCAGTGCATTTTATCATACAAATAGGCCTCCCTTAAGAGGCTCTGACTTGTCAGAATAAGAGAAGCGAAGGTGTAAATAATGATATTAATGACTGCTGAATTCCGTTCAGCTGCATTGATTTTAGGGTATTGTGCACGCTCGCTCACTGTGACGGCTTCCTGGGACACTTTAATAGAACAGAGCAGTCGTTAACGTTAATAGTAAAGTCACACCTGAATGCCAAGAAACATAATTATTCACCATGCAAATGGATTCTTTAAGATATTGTAAGAAAGTAACCACACAGTCAAACAAAAATTGAGACACATAATGCTACACCATTGATATATTCAAGAGTTTTATTATTTGACGTCCCAATTTTCTTTGACAACATCATTGGCATTGCAGCGATTTTTTTTTTTCTATAAGGAGAAAGAGTAACACCAGGGAAAGACGTTGGATCGTTTCTTTAAATGGAAGAGAGAACGTCCATTTCAGTTGGATCCATCTGCCATTTATACACCGTAATGCACCATCCGTTAAAAATATGAAGTACTTAGCCAACCTGAGCTACAAGCAGATAGAGAACAGCAATAACAAAGACATGACAGAAGACGGGTGTATGCTGTGTTGGTGACACGTATTGTAATTCCATAGAGTTAAAAGATGTCTGATGAAGAACAAAACACATACAGCAATAATAGTAGCAGTACAAGTAATGTTACATAAAAGGCAAATATTAATATATCAAGGAATGAATCCATGTTTTACACTGTGTCTGCGGTATCAGCTTTTACTTAATATCTACTTAGGAACATTTCTTCTGCAGTGTGAGGCAGGTATAAACCCATGAACACACACTTGAAGGGAAAAGGCAGTACAATCACCATAGTGTTCAACAGATTCTCAGGGGACATATTTGACAGGGAAAACAAGTGAGGAGGTATCATTTGAAGCTTGCGCGTGTGTAGCAGACGTTGCCCAAAATCAGTCATCCCTCTATAATATTTAAAGGCAAAAAACATAAAAAGAAAGTGCAAAAAAACAAGTTTGGGTTTCAGGCTAGAGAAATAACATCAGCCAATTAAAATATATATAGTTCAACTCAATTATGCTTTGACAGATTGGCAATAGAAAGCAAAAAGAAAACAGAAAGAGCGAATAGGATACTTGGGATGCTGACATTAGCCAACATCATCTCACATTACAGAGCTTCAGCCAGTCGATCTAGAGTTTCCGGTTGCACTCTGTGAACATGGCTCCATCTTTCCCCCTCAGCGTGAGTGTCAGGGGCCAAAGTCAGAAAAATGGGCGGGCGGGACATGAAATCACTCACTATCAAGTCAGGGACTCTCTGGTCAGAAGGGGTGTCATTCTTCTCTCGTGTGATCTTTGGGCACTGGATTTATCAGCGAGTGTACGCTAGTGTATTAATTTGTGTACTGCGTGAGGGTTTGTGTCGATGGAATAAACAGTGGCGTGAAGGAGGAAGACCAGTAGGAGAGTCTTCTCCCCGGGAGCGAGGTGCAGGTGATGGAACCGGTGACTAGGTGTTTCAGAAAGCCAAGAGAGAAGATGGTCCAAGTTGTCCCTTAGCAGCTGCAGCTTTCTGCTGAAGGTTTAGCTCTGTCATTCCTATCCAGTTTTATAGGCTCTGGGAATTCATTATACAGCTCCACCTCTGTCTCCTGAAAGGCAGAAAGAGGAAGAACAAAATCAGAATGGGAGGAAATGTAACTGACTTAGTCATTAAGACCGGGTTTTTAAATCATTCAGCTATCATTGCATTAAGATATGCAAACAAAGCACACATTTTTCATTTTAAGATACTTTTACTCACTTGTTTGAGGGCGTTGCGTGCAATTGTCTGGAATGCCTGTTCTACATTTATGGCTTCTTTGGCGCTGGTCTCAAAGTAGGGGATGTTGTTCTTACTCTGACACCAAGCCTGAGCCCTTTTGGTGGTTACCTGCGTTGCGTGTATGAAGAGGAAGAGAGTTATGAATACAGTGAGCTGGAATATACAAGGACGGGTTCATGGTTGTTTCCACAAAAAGAAAAAAAGAACTAATGATGTTAAACTTCATGTTATTTCACATTATTGTTTTTTTGAGTGAAGTGGTTTAAGATCATCATGCTCCATAAGAAGTATTTCCAGATAAATAATAAAGTTCCAATGTCCCTCCTTATGGACTCTCGAGAGGCCAACGAGCAGACACGTCTATGCTCGATATGTCCACACGACTCCTAAGTTGGAGCTGTTGTTAGGTCACAGAACTTCTGGGAAGTAAGGAATTGTTTTGGACAATATCTTTGAGATCATCTCTGTAACCGTCTCCCAGAACTCTGCAACCTCTGGGCACTCCCAACCCAAATGAAAACATGTGCCCAACTTATTTTGAGTGCATAGGATGCAGTTTGGTGATGGTCCAGCTTCCATTTTATACAATGTGCGGAGAGTGACGCATGTTCTGTGAATAGAATTAAAATGAATAGCTTGATGGCTAAGCTCCCTGGAAGATAGTTGCATCTTCTGCCATATTAGTTTACAAAATGGGCTGGAGCTCTTTGGTGAGAGGCCCGCCTTCCACAGTCGGTCAACAGATAGGGTCTCACAGGAGGCCTCATGCCAGATGTAATGTGCTGTAGAGACCAGTCCGCTGGGGCTGGTTAGAGCTGTCTGAAATGTTTGTGTGGAGAAAGGTTATGTTCTAAGGCACATCATAAGTGTGCATCGCTGTGCAGAGTTGGAGATAGAAAACCAGATGTGTGGAGTAGATTAAAATGTTTATGGATGTCTTGAAATGCATCAAACACTGAGGATTTCACCATCACTCTCAACAGCCATTACTGATGAGCATTTGAAATGGGAGTTTAAAGGATCTGACGTTCAAATGCAGCAGAGGTAATGATTTATAATGAGGTCATCACCTGTCTGTTCTCCAAGTCAATCTTGTTGCCGAGCACCACGAAGGGGAAGTTCTCTGGATCCCGAGGGCTGGCCTGGATCAGGAACTCATCCCTCCAGCTGTCGAGTGTCTTGAAGGTGTTGGGTGCAGTCACGTCAAACACCAGCACACAGCAGTCGGCTCCACGATAGAACGCAACGCCCAAAGACTGGAACCTCTCCTGGCCAGCTGTATCCCAGATCTAGACAACAAACAAGGAGGCCAACACTTTAGTAAATGGACAAGATCACAGGAGCAAGTGAGAGGACTGCAACAAATATGAACAACTGTGGCGATAATGCAAAAATACTGATGCTGTGGGATGAGTCTAGTAAAAGGAAGGAACAAATAAAAGATTCGTTCTCCAAGATGTAACCTTTCCAGCTTTAATGTTACCATACCTGCATTGTCACGAGTCGGTCGTCCACCATCACCTCCTTGGTGAGGAAGTCTGCTCCTATTGTAGCTTTGTACTGGTTACTAAACTTCTTGTTCACATACTGGTTCATTAGGGAGGTCTTTCCAACACTGAAGAGTAGAAGACAAGAGGATAACAGACACCGTAGATGTTAGAGCAAGAATAAAAAGGTGGTACAGGTCGATCCACTGGCAGACTTGAGAAAAAGCTGCTCTTCTCATGCAGCGTGTCTACATTGCTCATAGCTCTGAATAGCATTTACGGCTAACTGGCTTGGCCAGTTGCTGCTAGCACAACAGCTATTCAGAGCTATGAGCAACAACAGTTATTGCCTCATTGCTTTTCGTTTGGTAGCCGTGAGAGACCTTAGTCTGTAATGCAAGTATGTCTGCATGAAAAGATATACAAAGATATATTATATATTCGCTAATGCTAATCGCGGTTAGCATTTCCCCATTGGCCGTAATGTTAAAATTAGCTTAGAAGCTAGCGACATGTTATGATATTCATAGAAGAAGACAACTTTAGTACTGTTAAAAACATCTTGCTGTTCAACCGGGACACCTGCGGCTTATAGACCAGTGCGGCTTATCTATGTACAAATTATTTTAAGAATCAGCTGGCGCGGCCTGTATACTGGTGCGCTCTATAGTCCGGAAAGTGCGGTGGTTCAATCTGATCCCTAATCAGTGCAAACAACTGAATGACCTGTGTGGGTTATGGAGCACTGATCGGTATGTGCAGGAGGCGTAAACAGATCAATGCCCCAAACTAGTCAGCGCTGGAATCTAGACTAAATTTTTACATTGGTTGCACTGGTGTGCTCAACTTTTGGCACCACAATAATACATTTTAAGCATTGCTGTTTTTGTCAGCTCCCATACACATTGGTTATATCTGAACATATTATGGAAATGACAAAGAAGGAATAAAGAAGCAGATAAATGTTTTTTAAGTCAGAGGCCGCTATCTCTGCTGAAGGTGTTGGGTCTGAAGGGCAAGTAAAGGGTTAAAGGGACCATGAAGTTAAACCTGATACTTTTTCAATATCTTGTAGCTGCACTGTTGAGGTCCAATCTGGTGAGCGTTACAGTAGTTTCATAATATACTGCGGCTTAATGTCTGTAAGGCTGCAATATTGTCAAGTGATGCAATTTCCTGACTTTTAGAGCAGCGAATGTTTTCACCCTCTTGGCCATCAGTCTCACATTGCCGTTGGAATTTATTTTAACCATGATGAAAACATTACCAAGCTATGGTTTGGAATAGGGAACCGAATTTAAGAACATGTCACAGACAAAGTGTCGTCAGTAGAGGACACAATTAAAACACAGTAGATCTTTCCAATATCACACAGCTCTAGTATCTCATATCACAATATTTAAGAAATGCTGTGAAACATCAAGTGTTTGCGTACAATACTTTTCTCAACCCCATGCAGTACTTAGCATGAAAGGCAATGGCAGTGATTATGTCTCAATGGCTTTGCAAATAAAAACATGTGGTTGAACAACAGTAACAGTTTTATGGCAAGGAAGTAACTCGAATCAGACCAGTCCTCAATGAGTAGACTCAATAGAAATAATACCTTTGCTTTTAGGTTTTTTTCCCCACCAATCTATTTGTAGAACAAACCGAACGGATCATTTAATTCCCCGAATTGCTGATTTTGACATGTAGCAGAGACATATCCTGTTGTGACTCACCCGGAATCTCCCAGGATGATGACTTTCAGGAGCACTTTCTTCCTGGATGTCATTTTTCCACAGCTGCAGAAAGACGAACAACAAAAAGTTTAGCATACAGACAGCAATAAACAATGCCTTCCTAACGCCTTCATCGCAAGTCAAAGACAAGTTCTTTATTGCTCAGGGACAATAAAATCAATACAAAGGTAAATCTGTTTCTATGCAGACAGGCTCTTTAGACTACAAAGTTGTCTGTAGAGTTGTATGCCTCTGGACCAATCAGGTTTGAATACCACTCATTCCAGTCATGTGCTTTGTAAGTTGTTGGACAAATCACGAGGAACACATCATCATTCTCTCTTTCATGCACATCAGGAAGTTCCCCTTTAGACAACCGACTTCTTCTTTTCACTAGAACTCCAAACCAAGTGACTCACTGAGGCGTTTTTGGTGATATCGCTTTCACTATGCGAATACAACCTTCTACTGCGTTAGTACACTCAATCATCAGTCAGATACCGTTTTTACTTAAAATGACCAGCATTTACAACACTAGCTAGGGGGACACTGTACATATATGTATCTCTCCCGTGATTGGGGTGAGTCAGTCAGAGATTCAGTAGGTGACGTTACTTTAGGAAAACCGTTCACCGTTAAGCAAACGGTGTCATTTCTGAGCTCTCCAGTGAGCAGTGGATCGGATAATTTCTTCCATATCTCGTCAAAATTAAGGAAGCAATATCTGAGATAGTAAGTGAGTGAGAAAATTATGTATTACACCCCCCCCCCCCTCCAGCTGATGATTCATTTAGAAAATGTCTAAATCTGGGAGATGATTCATACAACCATGTTTCCACAAAAGTGAGGAAGTTAACTGTGCAATTGTAGAATACCAGAAAGAAGCAATGAGGTGCATTATACATCACTCCTTCATGACAGACAGAAATATGACTTATCTTATTAAAAAAAGGAACTGTGTTGCATTTACATTTAAAAAAATGGCCATCTTGCTCTTGTGTTCCTTCGCCAACCAGTCAATTTTACTATACCTCGATGATACATCTATGCCTGTCATCACTTCACCCTAATAAGCCAATTTCATTAAATTGTCTAATTAGCATATGAAGTCTTGACTCATGGCCAATAACATGTTTTGTGAGGTCACAGTGAGCTTTTGGAGGTTTGTGCCAAATTTGAAGAACATCCCTCCAGTTGCTCCTCAGGCTGCTTCATCTTTTCTCACACTTTTGTCTCAACTGTGCCAAGTAAATAGTCCAGCATATTGCTACTGACGAGAAGAAAAACGTAGAAAGCCTGCTGAATGTCTGCATCATATGAAGGCGAAACAATGTCAAAATCTGCAAGCACAAACGCGAACGTAGAGGCCCCACACGTGCAACTCAAACAGCCGCGCACGCAAATGACTTCTGCGAGCACTTTCACATCACTCCATGCAGAATTGCAAAATATGCTATTATTGAAGCCCGTGCGGAGAAAGCCACCTTCATACCGCCGCCGGGCGTCTGTGCCTGGAGTGATATTCGGCCAATCCAAAGACGAAGATTGTACATTTAGTGATACAATGTACAATGGGTCTGCCCACTTACTGTCAAGAAGAAAAACTTGTAAGCAGGTGAAATTTTCGCATGCGAGCAGAAGAGCGGTGATAGAAGTCGTATTCCTCGCCCTCAAAGCGTGCTTGTCTCCTTGCAGGCTTCAATTTTTGCTCGCGTCGAGATATTCTGCGTGGAGTGATGTGGAAAGTAATTTGCGTGCACGGCTGTTTGAGTTGCACACGCGGGACCTCTACACCTGCGTGCATGAATCTCATTTGCTATTGTGGATTTTGACGTTGATTTGCCTTCACAGCATCATTGACTCAGTGAGAATGGCAGCAGTAGCAGCTGTCTGATGCGAATAAGTCACCTATGACACAATGTTTCCTCATAACACTGACCATTATCCTAACCGTCACTTTGGCCATAATAATATATGGTAGGTATTTACAGTACATATCACACAGAAAAAAATATATAAGCAAATGTATTTGTTTGTCTAATATTGTTTGAAATTAAAAAAAATGTCTTTAAATGAAAAATTCTGTCCCAGATTTGGGGGAATAAAAATAATTACTTTCATCCTTTTTTGGCAGTGACGCACGGTAACCGGTTTGACAACGGTTTAACAGAGCACATGACCGCTTCCCATCAGCTCTTCACATCCGTAAACATCATCATGCACAAAGCACAATAGATATTTTAGACATGCCAATCTACCAGCTCAAACAGGTTGTTGTAACCTCAGCCCTAAAAATAAATTCAAACTCTGAAGCTAAACACAAACACTGCAAACACAAGCGCTCCATCAGGAGCTGGAAAGTACACTTGCATACTTTCTGAAGGGAACGAGCACACAGCACTCCAGTGGCTACCAAACTGTGAAGCACAGTATGAGAACAGTATGGTAGGGATGGATTTGCTGACAACGGCACATTTCTTAAGTCTAGAAACTCAACTCAGGTCTTTAACCTTTGATAAACAGCAGAGCATTAGACATTGATACCTGAGTGCATGACGATCATCTCAGACAAGAGGTTCAGAAATCAGGTGGCTGCTTCTCACTTAAGTCAGTTATTAAAGATAAAATAAAGATAGAGGAAAACAAACTCTGAAGGTATTTATACAATATCTGCAGGTCTGTGGAAATACCTGAAGATATGGCACTCTAGAAAATAACACTGTACAATTGTCCTGAAAAGATGAATATAATGGAAATATGTGTTTGCCATCATTTTCTGTTAAGAAATTCCTTCTGCTGTGTCATGAGCAGTTCAGTCAATTTCAAAAAACTGTGCAAACTTTTTTATTACATAAGCCTGCACTAAACTATGCAAAAGGTGATATAGTTTAGAGTAGTGTTGTAGAGAGTCTGGTACTAATATGTTGAGTTCTCATTCCTGAGAAAAAAATGATTTGATCCATCTAGTATTTCATTTCCTGTCTACCATTAAGAGTTGAATACATAACTGCTCTGTTCGATCCTTAAAAATAACACTAATATAAATAATTATGTCAAAACAGAAAGTTAAATAGTTTCATTCTTTGACAAACTGATAATTCAAACAATTTTTAAAGCCACATTCTTTTATGTATGTTTTATCCTTCCATTGTTCATGGTCTCCCGTCTATTTACATTATTTAGGAATCCAGAAGGATTACTGGGCAAATATCTGTAAACAATTTGGCATCACCAATATTAAGATTTTCTTTCATGGAGGCAACTGCCCATCACTACACAAGGTAATATTAGACTGTTCATGGATCTCACATGTGTTGTACGAAGGTAAAGTGCTGGACATATTGCTCTCTCTGGCTGGAAATGGCACAAGCAGCTGAATTCACAGATCACTTCTGATATGGATTATGCCGGCACGCACAGACACAAACTCTGGACTAAAAATAGATTTGGACGACTTCAGATGTTTCTCAATGTTCAAACCCATCTCGACATATTATACAATCAGGCCATCTTTTTGTTTCCTGGTTAGCTACGTAGCATGTATCTTGGTTAGTAAAATGTTAACCTTCTGATGTCGTTATTCACGATTGTATCAAATAGGAAAATAAATGTGACGAAAAAGACAAATCCAGTACTCCACACTTAAGCACTCCATACAGTGGAGCAAACGGGAGGGTACAATGTAAACTGGGTCTCAGTTTACATTGCCCAGCTACAATGGTAACTGTGAAAACATTTCAGCCATTTTAACATGAGAAACCTGCATAACCATAAGATATGCTGAGCAACTATACATAAAAAAAACCCCAAACAATTCATGGCAAGACATTAGATACGAGTAAATCTCAAATGAATTACTGCAATCAATCAGTAGCATGCCACAGTCATCATACTCTACTTTTTATGTAATATGTATGATTTCGAAAGCCAATGAAAACGAAATAAGGTTTAAAATTGAATAAGAAAAGCAATAGATTTCAGGTCACACGTCTCGGCAAGTTTTATAGCTTTTAAAGAAGGTTAATGGGCGTTGTAGCCACAATAAAGCACCTTTAGACACATCATCTGAAGGACATGTACCTGCGTGATCTGTGAGTCATAACCAAAACCTGGTGCATGTGTCGTCTATGTCAGAGACACGGGATGTTTCTCTCAGACAGCCTGTTGACAGCAGTCATGGATAAAGTCGATAACCATGAAGACACCTCGACACGTGATTAATCAACCATACAGAGAGTGCTAGTTTTATGCCTCACACTCCCTACTTCTCTAAAGTATTGAGAGAAAACAACGTTCCGTCTGTCAACATGTTGACACATTGTTGACGACCAAACCTCGTCTCCCCGGTTCTCCTTCCTTGTTGGAGTCGACCCAAAGGAGCCCCAGGCCGGCCTTGTTTTTGTCAACCGGCATCTCGAAAAACATTGCACCATGGCATTAGCATTAACATAACGTCACAGCGTCGGCGTTCACAGGACACTGGATAAATTGATGAGAGAGCAAACACTGTGCATATAAATCACACAGTTGTCGTTTCAAGAACCTACCTTCGACTTGTAACACACCGAACCGTTGACTTCTTGCCGGGACTCGAGCAGGCTGCGCGCTGACTAGTTGTTGTGCAGGACGGTTAGCGTTATTGGCTAACTAGGCGTTACGTTAGCTAGCTAGCTCGCTCGCTCGCTGAACTCGTTAGCTAGCGTTAATTTGGCGATACCACGTTTCAAATTCTTAGAGAAATACGTTGCCCGTTGCGTGAACACTAACAATACCCTTGTCGTAAATTGACGACGCAGATTAACTACAGCTGGTGTGTAAATTTGGCACGTTGCTTCAAGGCTTGTCTACCAGCGCGCTAACTGTCTGCTATCCTCAGCGTCTCTCTTCCCCTTTCACTTCCTCCTCCTCCAAAACAACGCCTGCGTCCTTCGTCACACGCAGCTAATCGACTGACTCAGCCCACTTCTGTTTTTGATATTCAGCATTGACTAACCTTTCTGGTTGTTGGTCTTTGGTGGACAGAGCAATCTTTGAAAACAGTTCAATGTCCAGGCTCAGCTCAAGTTTTCAGGGGGTTGTTATCAATGCAACAGTTAAAGAAGAATTCATGTAAAGAGATATGAACCTACAGTATATCGTATCATGATTGGTATGGAGGTTGAGTTTTAGGTCCCTCCACATGTGGATGTAAAAGTAGGAGTATTGCAGCAATTTATGATGAAGGGTTCACAAAAGAAAATAAAGATCAAGATCAAGGCATCTGCCTCCTAAATGCCCTTCTTTTTAAAACCTCACACCCCCAGTTTGAAACACATGTCTGTTAAAATGTTTATGCCTTGACCCCAAATGGAGATAACCCTGACACAATCATCACGATTATATGTGTAGACTATGGCTAAGTAGCACTCCACATGAACTACACTTAAAATAAGCGGAGTGCCCCTTTAAAATCAGAGGTTGACACTTTTTTCTTGCAAAACTCTGCAAACAGCAGCTGAGAAAAACATTTAAATCCATTTAGTTGTCTTGCTGGAGCTTTTAAGCATATTACATTAACTTCATCATCAGTAAATACACTACTTCACTGCTCTGAGGGGCCCTCTTACTTTAATATTCCTGCCCCCCCCCACCAGTGCTGCTTTTTCAACTTCACATGATCAACAGAACAAGTTAGAGATGTGATGGTTCTGTGTGATTAACTGCAGAGAATCAAAGACCAAAGGGAGAGCTCTGATGATCCACCACTAGAGGACAGAATCAACCCACTTTGATGAATGAACCAAATTAACTGGTGGCCCCGGACACCAGTCCACATTTAGGTTTTGGGCCTCTGTAAAGCAATGTAACACTCTGTTGTTGACATTGTGCTGAGAAAGTGTTCCTGTTAAATCAAAAATAGGTGAGATGAGTTGCTTCTGTGACATATGAAAGACTTCCCCTCCAAGCACAAAAACACAGTGTTGCAGAAACATGTAAAGATTGGGATGCATGTCAGTCTTTACAGCCGGTCTGCAGACTGTTAGTCCATGAAAGAGTGTGTGTGTGTGTGTGTGCCATGTGATATCTTTAAAATAC
Source organism: Melanostigma gelatinosum (assembly GCF_949748355.1). Lineage (NCBI taxonomy): Eukaryota > Metazoa > Chordata > Actinopteri > Perciformes > Zoarcidae > Melanostigma > Melanostigma gelatinosum. The sequence goes on along the minus strand of NC_136636.1, from coordinate 13,478,596 downwards.
TTGTCTGACGGATATGACAGAAAGGTTATGTCTGTTTTCCTGTCCAATGAAAACACATGTATGTATACTTTCAAAGTATGACAAAACATTTGAGGATACCGTGACACTTTAAAATTGAAAAACAACATTAAATCGATAACAAATGTGTGGTATTGATATATCAACATCTAATTATGATATAAAGATATATAAAAAAGATACTACTAATTCCACTTGGTGCAAGATGTCTGCATAAACTCACAACTGAGTTCACAGACATACTTTAAGTTCTTTAAGAAATATGATTTCTGGTTAGTGTGACACACACGCGATCTTTTCAAAAGGGGAACTTGATTCGTAACATCTGAAATGAGCTTCTGGTTTGAATTCTTTTCAGACGCAGCTAAATTAAATGGAACTGGATGACTCACAATAGTCACATTTAGTATTTTCATTGGTCTTACTGTGGCTGTATTTATTGGTGAATGTGTGTTTTACTATCTTGTATGTGATATTTATAATGTCATATATTATTTTGATATGTTGTTATATTCTATTTTTAGGGTACATCCGGCCAGAGACGACAGATTGACATTAGTCATTTAAACTAATTCATTTACAGTTGTTTTTCTGTTAATCAAAGAATGAATACAAATAAACCATTATAAAATTAGTTATTGGAGAAATTCTGAACTGTTGCGTCCATATAGATCTTATTGTTCATCATATTCCCAGTGTTGCGATGATCATTTATCTAACAGCATCTTTAAATAATTATGTACCAAGAGAAAAGTGTGTGAATATAGGAACATAAAATTCTTGACTCTCTTATGAGTGTATCGTTATTTTAACTCCTACATTTTTTCTAAATGACACAGCGCTGCAATTGGCTCATCAGAACAACCATTTCACATTACGAGGTCATTTTTCCTCATCAAGCCTAACAGAGACCTCATCTTGATTTTGCCCTGCTCCATGTTCATGTGTAAGTGTGTCTTCATGTATGTGTTTGCTCTCCTAGTTAGTGGGAGTGTGCCTCTGCAGATCCCTGATGACTGGTGTTTATAGAGGAATTCTTGCCTTCTTGCTCCTATTGAATGCAGAGTCTTTATGGCCTCTTTGGACCTCCGTTTGTCAACACAAACACTGCGACACAAAAGGATGTGAGTGAGAAACCGGTGCACAGGAGGAAAGGAGCCACATACTTTAGGCATCTGCTACATTTCTATCTCTACAAACATTGCTGCGTATGCACGTTGAGGGGTACGACTAAGAGGAGGTGAAAGTCTGTTCAGAATGGGCATGGCTTTCTTCAGAGGAATACAAAGTTATTCTTCATGCATGAACATACAGCATGTGAGGCAGGTGAACAGCTCATCCACAGCATTAAAAAAAAAGTCCATTAATCTGTGAACGACTGGTTTACATTTTCTTAATGTTACACTGCATGTGTGTGTGTGTGTGTGTGTGTGTGTGTGTGTAAACATTTACCTCTGTGTGTGGCTGTGTGGGAGTCTAAGAGAGAGAGCATGAGATGAGTTCATGAGATGGACAGATTGTGTGTGTGTGCGTGCCACAGGGGGGTGGGTGCATTAGTCTGTGTCAGACAGCAAAGAGTGCCGCAGTTATTTAGGAATCTGAGCCAAAGCAACCTCACTAACAGACAGAGAGCAGAAGAAAGAGGAGGACCGGGAGTGAGATGAACTGAGGGAAAAAAAGAAAGAAGAAGAAGAAGAGGATGAATGAAGCACAAATAGAGAACAAGACAGTCAAGGATGGCAATAGAAATATTTAAACAAAAAAAGACAGGTCAGCAAACACTTTACACCTGAAGAGGCAGTTGTTGAGATAAAGGAAAGTGACGTGAACGTTTTCTAAGAATCATCAACAACAAAAGGACAACGAACTTTCAACTCAGAGAAAGAAGGTTTTCCTTTCGAACCACTGCTCAAGAGTTTAAGTCAAAGGTCAGGGCGAGGCTGCATTTCTGCATTTTCCCATGGTTCCACTCGGTTCTCTCAGTTTGCTTCCTCTGCTGTTGCTGTATTTGGGAGCACTGCTGTCCTCGGATGCCTCTCCGGACTGCACGCACCCTCCCTGCAGAGACATGCTGGTGGCTGCACCCATCCAGCCCAGGACGGGAGCAGGAGTGGGTTCCGGGGCCTGTGAGGGTCAAACTAGCTCAACAGCCTGCAGGATGAGGGTTTCACTTCCAGCCATCTCAGATGTTCCTCGGATGGTGGAGCAGAGGCACGAGCTCCCCCAGGTTCAGCCTAAGGTGAGTGACATCACCTACAGTGTCGTGGCAGTCCCAATGAGATGTATTGTTTACAAAGCTTAACATGTTATTCTAAGAAAAGCCAGATAATACAACTTTTAATCTCAGCCATGTAATAGTGAGATGATTCAGAAACATTGATGGGCGAGTTGAAGCAGAGCTGACCCCCTGTCTAATCATGCACGTGTGTCAGGGAGACTGAGCAGCGTACTGTCAGGCACAGGTCAGCAGGACCTTTCTCACGGGACAGTCGGCACACTAAACTTGGCACCGCCTAACAGACATGGAGCAATGACGGTGAGCAATCAAAGAAGGGATACAATTAGATCTGCTTTAAAAATGTCCTCATCATATGGTTGTGCTGAGCTCATGCAGCAACAGGTGTGTGTGTGTGTGTGTGTGTGTGTGTGTGTGTGTGTGTGTGTGTGTGTGTGTGTGTGTGTGTGTGTGTGAGGGACGTGAATACAATGCCTGATGTAAGTGTAAGAGACAGATTGAGTGTGACACAAAACATGCCACTGAGCTATGAGTTTTGCTTTTAAACTTTGGGATGTATGATAATGCACATGCACATTTTCGTTATTTAAAATCATTATTTCACTCAACAACAGACATGAATCTTTCTTGGTGAATAAAGAGGATTAGGCACTGCTGTGTGCAACAATGTTTTACCAAGAATCACCTGTGCGCACTGTCTTTGCAGACTGCAGGTGTCAAAGAGCGTCTCGTTCAGCTGCAGCGCTGCATGCGCTCTCTCCAGGAAACTGGGAGCCCCTGGAGTCCCGGGGGCCAGGAGAACAACTCTCTAGGAGCCATCCTGGCACTAATGGCAGCTGTGCTGACAGAGTGTGACCTCCACTGTCACAGCCAGGCCCTTAGGGCGATGGCCAAACGACTCAGTGAGTAGTACATATACGTATATATCCTCCACCTCGGCAACAAACCGACAAATACACACACACACACACACACACACACACACAAAGAAACACAGCACAGTCACTCCCCCACTCACAGTAAACACAACCTCAATGAGGCCTGCTAAGTGTCGGTCATAGGTGAGTGCATAGGAATTTTACTGCACTCAGAAGGATGAGAAAAATTTAATTTACAAGCACACACAGACACACACACACACACACACATATTGTAAGGCTCACAACGTGAGGAAGATTCATCATACAAACTTGAACCCCTCTCTAGTACATAGAGGCAAAGCTTGTATCTTCAACCCTTGCGTCTCACTGATAACCCAATCTCTCTCTGGTTGAAAGAGAGTGCAGCCGTGGGAAGAGAAGGGGAGAGAGACCTGCTGCTTTTCCTGAAGAGCATCACACAACATCCACCCACAGGTAAGGGCATCAGGAGTGACCACATGAACAAATTGTTGCTTATTAAGTTGAATACAAATGTACTCTGTGTGGTTCTCAGTTGCCCCCTTGGAGAGGTTACATCCTCAGGACTGTGCAGAGATTTACAGGCTCGGGATCAAAGATAATGGAATCTACACCATCCAGCCTGACCTGCACAGGCCGGCATTGGAGGTATTTCAGAGTCACCACACTCATAAAACACAAAGACGGACCCCCAACCCATTCCTCTTCTTTTAGAGATGTGTGTGCTATCTGTGGATCACTAAAATCTAGGCTTTATAATATCAAAGACTTTGTTTTGGCTCAGGCTAAATGTGACATGGAGACGGCGGGTGGTGGGTGGACGGTGATCCAGAATCGGCGGGACGGCTCACTGGACTTCAACAGGACATGGCAGGAATACCGGGAGGGCTTTGGCAGTCCGCAGGGAGAGCACTGGCTGGGGAACACAGCGCTGCACGCCCTCACCTCCGCTGGCCAACACCAACTCCGCATCGAGCTGGAGGACTGGCACCAGCAGAAGCGCCATGCTACCTACAACCACTTCAAAGTGGCCTCAGAGGCACAGAGGTGAGACACACTGCAGAGGCACAGACACACACTTTCTGCAACACTGAGAAGGGTGGAATTAACTGTCTTGAATGAAATTGGACAACAATCAAAGTTTAGAAAGAAATGTCTCGGTTATCATTTAAAACTGAGACACGCTCAGAATTTGCTTTATTATGAATATTTGGTTGTAGTTTGATTGGGTTTTATTGACAGTGCTGGCAAGATAAGGAAACAACGACAGATATGTCATTAAGTCTTGATTCAAATGTTGCTAAACTCTGAGTGGCGCATGGAAGTATGTGACAATTGAATCTCGCCAACAGAAATCTGGGTTGTGGTATTATACCAGTACGGTCAGTGCATGGCTGCTTGTGTGTGTGTGTATGTGTGTGTGTGTGTAATGTGTATCCACTTGGTTCCCCAGTACACACATGAGGATTTGGATGCTACGCACAATCCTCATAAATGTGTCATATGTTGTTTCTCTTTCTTCCAGGTATCGTTTGACAGCACGGGAGTACTCTGGCGATGCGGGCAATGCATTGAGCTACAGCAAACGTTACAACCACGACAGCAGATCCTTCAGCACGGCTGACCGAGACCACGACCGTTATGCAGCTGGAAACTGTGGTCAGTACTACGGTGCAGGCTGGTGGTTCGATGCTTGCCTGGCAGCTAACCTGAATGGACGTTATTACCGTGGGCGCTACAGTGGGGTGACCAACGGGATCTACTGGGGGACATGGTACATCCTGACAGATGGACGAACTGGAGAACGCTACTCCTTCAAGAGGGTGGAGATGAAGACGAGGCCCAGAAACGTTGTCGGAACATCCTAAGTAACAGCAACAATTCTCACAGATAATTATGTCAGTTTTCTTTAAGTCACTGTGCGGACAGAGCAGCTTTCATGTCACTTATCAGTTACATGCAGGTGGCAGCTAATAGATGAAACAAATATACAAAAATGTCTAAACATTCACTAGGAGACTGTTTGAAGCTACACTCCACATATACATATTTTTTTGTTTATTAAGGGGCTTCTCTCGTGCAAAACCACATTTATAGCGTTTCTCCATAGCAGTAATAGAAAGAAATAGATAGTGAAAATACCGCTTATAAAAGCTGTTATCGTAATACAGTTCGAGAATCTTTATTGTACATTAGAAATAACATTCTGTGGTACTTTAATGAATCACTAGGAAGCCTACTGGCGCTGTGTCTGCATGCAATCATTATTTAAACGTAAAGGGTGATTTTATAGTGATGCCACACGTTCACATACAACATACTAGAACAGAAACTGTTCATAAAAGTGATCCTACAAGAATGCATGGGCCCCTACCTGCCTAAGCTCCATGATCCATTAAAATAGGCTACTGTCTGCAACTGCTCACATGTGTTTTCGGTCAGATGATGCCATGAGAGAAAATGTCTCACTCTATGAGGCAAAGAGGTCATTGTGACCCTGCAGGGGGCTCTAACAGTTAGGTGTTACACAGCTTCTCAAATTCAGACTTTATCACCATGTTGTACATGCAACAGAGAGCTGATAGGGATTTTTAAACCTGTCTCTGTCTACTCACAGGCCCCTGTGTTCTGCCTCCAACGGTATTAACATAGAGCCAAACCACAAGCTCACGATTTGACACTAAACAGTTTTGTAGAGGCCATTTTTCTCACCTTGCCTTGCTCATACTTTCCCAGGTCTAAGCCTGACACACTGCTGCTGGCTGTTCAGAGCCTTACTCTGTCGTCATACCACGAAACTGCCCTGCACCCACCACTATCAACTCAAACACACACAGAGCACACACTCTGCTTCACCTGCTTTTTGGAGTTGGCGTCAGGCGGCCGGCTCCCTCTCTGGCTGTGCTTCACAAAGGCTTTTCTGGGAGTTTAGAGTTGGTGCGTGAGCGCTCACGTTGGCCGTGCGTGTGCGATGCTTGTGTCTTTGTGTGGAGGTGGTGTTGGGATGGTCAGTGAGTGTGTGGATGGCTGCACCTATTTTAGCAGGGTTCACGGTGAGCTGTCAGTCTCTCCGACAAGCAGGGTGTCTAATATTAACCAGAGAGGGGCCTCAGCGGGCTCTGATCTAAACACACACACTCACCGCGGGCAGACTCCAGACCAGCCACGGTATTTCACATACTTATACACACACTGGGACATGCCCGTAATCATCTGCGCACACACACACACACACACACACACACACACACACACACACACACACACACACACACACACACACACACACACACACACACACACACACACAGGAGAGACTCTGACTATAGACTACAGTTGTTCTCTCAGCAGAAAAGGAGGTGCATGATGTGCTTGACTTCATTAAAACAAGTGCACATTGGAAATAAAATGGCCTCCATTGAGGACAGTTTGATCATGCCGCCTTGATTATTGTTATGCAGCCACAAGCTCCCTTCCCCCTTTTCTTTGTCTTACACATAAACTTGCACACACATGCAAACACACAGACAGCAGACAGTTAATCATAAGTAATCAAGACCAATCATCCATATAAGCCATTATGCATATCAGCTTTCTTATTTGATTTTGTGTGTGTGTGTGCGTGTGTGTGCGCGCCCACTGTAATACCAGAGAAACCACTGCAAGGTTGCAAGGTGAAAGGATCCATGTTGTGCCCCCTGGTGGCTCCTGATCGTACTGGAGAGTCAGAGAACATTTTTATTTCAGTTGAAGACACTGGAATCATCTGCAGTGGGTCAAATTATAATGAACACATTGTCCTGTTGGTTTGAATAAAGTGTCTATCTTTGAAAAATGTTAATTATGATCAATCTCTCAAATGCAGCTCAATAGGTTCAATCGCCTAAAAAAAATGAATTACTGAATAAATAAATAAATCACTTGTTCCAACTCCTTGTGATGTTCTACTCATCGTCACATTCATTCTTTTCCTTGCATTACATCCCTCGTTCTCAATTCACCCCCCAAAGAAATAAATGGATGAATACATACATTTCATTCTTACTCTGAGCTGCAGTTACTTTACAGATCAATGCGTCCTCTTCTTTTCTCCTCTCCTCCTCTCTGCATCCATCAGTCTTGTTGACAAGGGAGGAACAGAGACCCAGGGTTGTGTCACCACAGTATCCTGGCACAGTGTCTGGAGTGGGGTGATAGTGGTGGTGTAGCAGGGTGTGAGGGGTACCCGGCAGGCTCTGCCGCCCCAGGGCCGGAAGCCCAGCCTGGGCAGCGGTTAGCCAGCACATCCCTCTGAGAAACATTGCGCTCCTCTGAGGGAAGTTCCCCTGTGACCTGTGTCATTCATTAGAGTGTGCCACGAGAAGACATCAGATTAAAAACATACGTCTAACTCATCTTTGAACCCCTTTTGTTGGCCCTAATAGTGTGCTGAGAGCACTCGCTACACTTCTGGAGGCAAACATTCACAAGATGTCTTATCTGGCTATCTGCTGCATTTGATGCACAGGCTGATCTGTATATAGTCATGATGGTCACAGAAACATTACAGACAATGAACAAAAGCCAAATCTCTAAATGGCCACTGCAAAACATTTTATTTTATTTTTTTGAGGCAATATCCATTCATAAATCCAGTAAAGCTGATCATCTAGTAATCAGCCTCACTCTGTGTAAAAAGTGACAAATCATGTGCGAAGGCTTAGACTAACTTCAGTGTACACTTTGCAATTTCACTGAAGTAAAAATACAAGTTCCAGTCCCTCCTCAGATTTAGTTCAGTTAGAGAGAGGACCTGCATAGATCAAAAGCTGACCAACAAAATGGTCAGGTATTTCATAAAGAGCATGAATATGTCCAGCTTTCACAGATAAACAGTTTGAAGCCCATCGAACCTTATTCTTGACTACTTTTAGAGTGAAACGTAAGAAAGCCAGTCTGTCTCTGATTAACACCAGGTGGCAATGTTGCTTAGCAAAGAGGAGATCTGGGATATGATTTTCCATCTGTCTTGCTGGCACTTTCACAAAAGAAACTGCAACTCCATCACAAACACAAAGAGGCAGACATATTCTGCACAGAGACACTACACAACAATAGATATTGTGCTCTGTATGAAAATAAACAGTTGAAAACAATAACTGGGTCAAGTTTACGTGAACACTACTGCATGAGAAGGTAAATTATGTCAAGCTATATGTTTTAGTAAAACGTGATTTCTTTCAGTGTTTTTGATGCATCAGGCGGATGAGTTCATCAGAACAAGAGCAAAAACAAGACAGCTTTGACTGACAAATTGTTAAAATACAGTTTTTTGCGGGTTTGAGGTTCAACTCAAACCCCAAAACTCTTTGCAGTTCTTCTTGTCAACACTAGGGCACCATAACAGAGGTTAGAGGTCAAAGGACAAAATAAATACTACAACTAGAAGAATTGGAGTTTGTTTTTTCACAACTTCAAAATACAGTTATAATATGTAATATTTTGAGTGTTTTCCATACAGGTTCAACAGCGGTGTGTCTAAAGTAGAACAGGAATCAGTGATGTGACAGCGTGAACGCCGCAGGAGGAGGTGGTGACTCTGCGTCCTGTGGAAGGAACTTTTAATTCTTTCTTCTGCTCACATGGTGATAAGGGTGCGCATGTGGCCTTTCGAGGATGAGTATGGGAGGAAGGCTCAGGGGGAGGAAGCAGGAGTGCGTGAGGTTTCGAAGGTGTGTGAGTACAACAGGCCGTTGGAGGCTCCCCCTCCCTGACCACAGGGCCACCGAGAGACAGCCTGTGCCTGTTTTTAATACTGGTCCTGCAGAAAACCAGAGCAAAGCAGCGTTCCGTTTGAAACCGGAATTCACCAGAACAAGTGTATCCTGATGTGGTGAGGAGCTGGGGTGAGGAGGGGGGAGTAAGGAGGGGAGGACACAGGGCGCGCCATGTGCGAGGCCTCATTCCATCTCTTGTCATTTCTAGATCTGCAAAAGAAAGTGAAAAAGGTTGTTTTTTTTTCAGGGAGGTGAAAAAACACGAGGGGTTGTTTTGTGTGTGAAGATCTGTAACCCTGAGTAACATTTTAATGAAAATATATTTATATAATTCACACTAAGCATATGCAGCATCTGGCTGTTGTCTACTTGATGCTAATATACTCTTTTCCCCCACGTGGTTGAAAATGGTGCCTGGCACACACTCATGTGAGACAAAGCTGAATTACTTGAATGATCAGGGCTTTGATGCCTGTAAAATAATAGGATCACAGCAGTGAATTATGAGTCCTCCCCCATGACTGTGAATGACAGCAAACCAGAAAGTGATAAAACGCCATTTTCCAGTGTGTTTGTCCCTCAACTCAAGCTGTATACACTGACGCCTTAAGAAGCCTTATAATGTTGTAAAGATTTGAAAAGTCAAGAAAACAAAGTCTTATAAAACCTTTCTCTGCAGCACAGAGAGTCCAAGTAACTGTCGAGGCTTTCACTGCTTCCTGGTGCAACACCTTTTGTTCTTTGTTCACATGCGCTACCATTATCAATATGACCGCTCTCAACTTTGCACGGTGATGAAATGTCAATGTTGTGTCTGCAAAAAAACAAGCTTTAAAAGTGAATTTGTGCCGACTCTAAAATAATTCTGCGACTTTTTATTCAAGTAAAAGCACAAATATTTATATATATCCAGAAATACTCTTGAAAACCTTCAAGCCCAAGACATTATTTGGTGGAAATGCTTCACATCAGTTGCCCGCTTTTGTTCCCGTTTGAATCAGAGTCTCTGGTGTTGACTGTTTCCATTAAAATCCACCAAACTGCCACTCTGATACGGAGGGGAGAAGGAGAAAATACTGTAGCGAGAGGAAAGGTGACGAGATTGAGAATGCTGATCAGGCAAACTCCATTTCTGAAATCAAAGGATTATCTAATCTGATAATGCAGACTGACATAAACACAGATGAAAGGAAACCACCAGGTCAGATGCAGCTCATCGTAATCCACAAATACCAGGAAAACATGAATAAACCAACAAACATGCACACGGTGTCTGGGAAAAAATTATGAAACTTGAACAGTGTGTGTGTGTGTGTGTGTGTGTGTGTGTGTGTGTGTGTGTCTTTTTACTCTGCCTCGACTCTGCAGGTTCAAGAGAGAAGGCAACAGAGAAGAAGACAAACACAGCTGACCATTGGGCTGCTTTAATACATCTTTCATACTACTTCACTTCTTCCCCATCACGCAGGCACACGCACCCACGCACACGCACACACACACGCACGCACACACACGCACGCACACGCACGCACACGCACACGTAGTTTGTAACTGCAATCTTATGACTTGAACAGAGCGAGAGACAGAGAGGAACAAAGGGTAGAGATGGATTAGATCCTGCTTATTCGTCTCTCTCTCTCTCTCTCTCTCTCTCTCTCTCTCTCTCTCGCTCGCTCTCTCTCTCTCTCTCTCTCTCTCTCTGTGTGTGAGTGAGACAGACGACAGGTTAGCTCTGGAGAATCAGCTTAAGCAAAGAGGTAAACATTTCTTCACAGGAGGAAGAGGAAAGTCAGGGGATTTATAGACTCACAATCACTGAGGATCAAACACAGAGTGAACAAAGAGATACACACACACACACACACAGAACCTAAACCTTTAGACAATATAAAGCACACGGTTGCACTTACATATTGCAGTAAAGTCTTTGTCAATTAAGTTGTGGACACATTATATTCAACCTTTTGCTGGCGGCCATTGCTGTCACACAGATTTCCCTATGTGACATGGACTACAATAATGTGAATGACTGAAAGAAAACATGAGGAAAAGCCAGAGACAATGTTGGTCTATCCGAGCTCCATGATAGCTTCACGGCTCTATGGATGTCAACGCTGGTCCATCAGTCGGTCGGTCGGATGGTCGGTTCAAGTCATAGTTTCCAGAGAATTCAACTTATTGACTTTAGTGATCTCTTGACTTTGTATCGAGCGCCACCAGCAGGTCAAAGATTTTGCTCATCCTGTGAACTATCTCAATATCTACTCAATGGATTAGCACAAACGTTTGCATAAAACATTTGAATTCAAGTGACCATAAGTAGCTTTTCTAGTTTTCTGGCCAGTAAGCAAATGCTTTAATGACAAGCAACTGCCTTCGCAATCTTTACACACTATTAAACACATTTGAACATGCACACTGGCTCACCAGCACACACACCCACACACACACACACACACACACACACACACACACAACTCCCGCTCCCACAAGAACTGGATTCCCGTAAAGACAAAATAAAAGCACGTTGTCTGAAATTGATGAACACACACAGGTTGAGAAAAAAAGGAGGTGTTTTGAATTCTACAACTCCCTGACCAGCTCCAGTGAGACAGAGTTTGACTGACAGGTTGTTAGTGACAAGGTGTTGTAAACTTTCACTTCCTGCTGCTCTCTGGGTAGGAAGTGAAGTGGTGAACCTCTGACCTGTAATGACTTTGTAAAGACTCTGCTCAAGACTACACACAGTGAAGTAAGGGCTCAAGTAGGGACATTCAGAAGATACCAACAGTAGTTCAAGAGGATGGATATAACGAAAGCCATAGAATGAGAGACAGAATGTTCTGCATGCATACACACTTAAGCACACTGACATAGGATTAAGTGCAGTATACTCAAACAGTACTTGAGTAGAGGTACACCTGACTTCATACCAGTTCAAATTTCCCTTACTTTTGACCTGTTGCCTCAACACTGCCTCCTCTGGATGACCTCATGTTTCTGAAAGATTTCACTCATTACTGCAGTGACATTTCAAAACATGCCTGTCCACAACGGGCTGGATAATAAAAACGGCTCATACAAACTCAACATATACTGCGCTTACTTGGGTTCTTCTTAGCAAAACACCTGCCATGACATCACATACCCAAGTCACGTATACTCACGGTCAGAAACACCAGTGAAATATACTCTGGTTCAGGACAGAAAATCAGGGGCAAACTTTACCGTTTGGCGAGGTAGCAACTAAAGGGGCCTCAAACAGTTATAGATACAGATATACAGTTACAATATATGAAAAATATGGAATATGTTTCTATTCTAACTCATTGTCCCCAAAATAATTTTCCGTCATATTCATCATATTAGAATTGAAAGCTCTTGAACAGACGTTAAGTAAATATCAGTACATTGTGGCGATAATCTTTCTCATTCACTCTTCACTTGAAGTTAACATTTAAGTAAAAATAAATATTAATAGTTGTCATTTTACTATTAGTAATTAGTAGTTTTACTTTGAAAAAAAGGAAGGCCTACTTCTTTTACCACTACCAATACCACTATTCCCAGTTAGAGAAAAAGGATGAAACACTCTTAGTGGAGGTGATTGCCAAATAGACGTATTAGTTGCTTGTTTTGGCATAACCACTCCGGATATGAAGTTGAGCATGGATTTACTTAGCAGAGGTATTTAGCTGGAGGTAACGTTATTCGTGCTATAAGGTAGTGTGGCAAAAACATACAATTGAAGAAAATGTAGCAATAGCAGGCTATATGCAGCATCCAGGAGAACGAGTGAACTGCAGTCAATGAACCACTGTCTGCCTGCTGTGGATGACATGATGGACTGCAGTGCCCTGAAGCGCTGCCGCTGCCGCTACACAGAGAGCACTGTTCGCTTATGGATTGAAAGTTTAATAATATGGAACGTGTCAGATGTCCATATCCCCAGCAATACACCCGCCAAGTGTGGAGATGAACGGTTCTGGAAAAATGCGAAGAACACCCAGACAGACAGAGATTCCTTGATGTATTGCATACCCTAACCCGATACTATCACCACTGAGTGACTGGTTGATGGATGAGTCAGTCAGTCAGCGAATGTTAAAGTAAACAACAAAAACATACAACAGATTAAAATAAATTAATAACTGAATAAAATAAAATAAATATTTTTATAAAATATAATAAATAATTAAATTGAAGAAAATTCAACACAAAATAAATGATAAATTAATTGATTTCATGAATTATGTTTTAATGAACTTTGAAATCTAAATTTAATACATTTTTAATTAGATTTGGATTTTTTTTAAATGATCGAATAGACCATATGATAATTCTAAACTCTACTTTATTCATTTATTTCATTTGGTGAATATTTTGAATGAGCAATGAATTGTCAGGCAGATCTTGAGAGCACATTTTAGTTGCAAGCATAATTCTAACAGGCAGCTGAAACATTGAAATATTTCAAGTTCATCAGCAAACAACAGTTTTTCTCAGTGTCCAAGATGTGCAAACTGTCATCTATTATTAGATTGTTTTGTTTTGTTAATGAGTTGATTTGATTCTTATTAACTCACCCGCCATCAAAATATGCTTTTAAAGGTTGATTATTGGTGCATGTTTTTCTTAGACACTGACGCAATGAGACACATTACCTGCAGCAAATGACTGACTCTGTAACCAGGTCTTAGGCCTTTGTGAAGTTATAACTGACACGCCCTTTATTTTTTAGGCCTTTCTCCAAACTCTGCCAGTAAGGATGTTTTGTGATTACGACCCATGGACTGCCAGGCTGCTACCCCAGAAATTCTCAAATGTTTTGATCTCTATGATTAGTGATTAGTACTGCACAATCTGAGGAGGTGTTGTATAATCCAATCTTTGTTTTTGTCTCTTGAAAAAAAAGGAAGCAAAGGAAGGAACTACAGGATTTTAGATGCATAAGAGAAAAGTGCAACATAAAAATATAATTATAGTGCACAGCGGTGCTTAACCAAAGAAAATCACTGTTCACCACAAACACATGAGTCCTTATGATATTAAAGGGGAATTCAGGGAGGTTTGTTTTCTGCTGTGGGAGGTTTGTATCTGTCAAAGCATGTCAGCAAAGGTCATTGCATTGGTTCAACTATAATGTGAAAATAAAAATGGTAAATGCTCTGTCACTGTAGGGTGGAGGAGGAGGTGGAGGATGAGAAGAAGCACTCCTGGTTGGCTTGAGGAGAAGAAGCACTCCTGGTTGGCTTGACTTTACATTTGACCTTTTCGGGAAGGAGAACTAATCCTTGAATATAATAGACTGTAAGATATGGAAAATGACTGCGCTGTTATCTCTGTTACCCTGGAGACCATCAGCAGCACCCAGGGCTGCTGCAGCTGCCAAGTTATTAAGCATCCAGTTTGTACATACTGGAAAAATACCTTTTCTAAGGTTCCTCTATTTATTGTTTCTGCCTATAAAGGATACTTCTTTTCATATTTGTGTCAAGCATGCAACTACATCTTTTGTGTCTTAAATAAAAAAAAATAAAAAAAAATAAAAAATTGTGAAGTTATGTCTTTGTGTCTTCAAGACAAGCCAGAAATTGGAAACACATTTTCCCATTTCCATTCATTATAATTTGGTTAATAGATGTTTTGAGGAAATTATTGAATAATTTGTCAAAATAGGAGATAACCTCGTGTTATAATGAGACTTGTAAAATTTGACTTTGGTCAATGGCCTAATGAAACCATCTTCACTGTTTTCATTAT